>NC_048894.1:92360999-92391817 GCF_011077185.1 Oxyura jamaicensis | reverse complement strand
GAAAGAAAGAACGAAAGAAAGAAAGAAAGAAAGAAAGAAAGAAAGAAAGAAAGAAAGAAAGAAAGAAAGAAAGAAAGAAAGAAAGAAAGAAAGAAAGAGAGAAAGAAAGAAAGAAAGAGAGAAAGAAAGAGAGAAAGAGAGAAAGAGAGAAAGAAAGAGAGAAAGAGAGAAAGAAAGAAAGAAAGAAAGAAAGAAAGAAAGAAAGAAAGAAAGAAAGAAAGAAAGAAAGAAAGAAAGAAAGAAAGAAAGAAAGAAAGAAAGAAAGAAAGAAAAAAGAAAGAAAGAAAGAAGAAAGAAAGACCAGTCAATGCACTAAGAACATTTTAACTTTTTTTTTTTTTTTTTTTTTTTTTAATAGCTGAATAGTTTATATGACACTCGGAAACCATTTTTTTCATATAAATTCTGTAAAACTTTATTTATATTCTATATACAATGATAGGCAGGTGCAAAAGAGTGAAAAAAATAAATGAAGTATAGAGAGTTGATGCAAGTTTACCTTAGTTTTTTGAATATTTTCAGCAAGTTGAAGAGTCTGGAACACAAGTCTTATGTGGAGTGGCTGAGGGAACTGGGGTTGTTCACTCTGGAGAACAGGAGGTTCAGGGGAGACCTTACTGGTCTCTACAGCTACCTGAAAGGAAGGTGTGGGGAGCTGGGCATCGACCTCTTCTCACAGGTAACTAGTGATAGGACTAGAGGGAATGGCCTCAAGTTGCACTAGGGAAGGTTCAGGTTGGAAATTAGGAGAAGTTTCTACTCAGAAAAAGTAGTCAATTATTGGAACAGGTTGCCCAGGGAGGTGGTGGCGTCACCATCTCTGGGGGTGTTTAAGGAAAGGCTGGATGCATTGTTTAGGGACATGGTTTTGTGAGTGATAGTGGTGGTAGGGGGACAGTTAGATCAGATGATCTTGGAGGTTATTTTCCAACCTTAATAATTCTATGATTCTATGAAGTTTATTGACTTTGGTGGCATTGCCTTGAAATTCCTGTTTGATAATAAATGTCGGAATCAAAGTATTACAAATTAAAACATCTCTACTTCTCTTTAAGCATTAGTGTGTAAAGGCTTAGAATTTTTAAATTTTAAAATCCAATTCTGAAAAGTAAATTCCAGTAAATATATTTTTTATTCTTTTTTGCATCTTTATGATTTCATATGACAGTAAGTTTTTCAATTTCTTTCTGTAATTCTGAAGGAAATGTGTATGCTACAAGGCTGGCAAAGATTGCTGTATATCAAAAGTTGAGAAAGCATCACCTAGATTTCAGAAGGCACAAGGTTCACTTCTCAGCTATTTCTGTGACAACAGTGCCAGATGCTGGAGCAATCTCTGTGTTTCTTCTATATTTTCACAGGAGAATTTCCCTGCTGAATATGGTGTTACATACCATCAGTGATATCAGCAAGTTGATTTGAGGGTTTTATTATACTTGAGGGAGACTCATGTTGGGAAGGAATTGTAAAATAACTGTAAAATTTATGCAGGTTCTTTCATAAGAGCCCAGATTTAATTTGGATATGGCAAGGGAACAAATGAGAGTTACAGATAGTCAACCTGACTTTGAGACTTCACATCTAAAGTCTTCAACTAAATTGCATTAGACTTGAATTAGGAAATTAAAACAAACTGCAGGAGACATTTCACTCATACTAATAATGAGTGAATAGAAAGCAACAGGGACAGTATGCGGAAAAGGAGGGAATAAGATTAAAAAGATTTAGGAAAACTAAGGAAACATATTCAGAATGGAGGGAAGAGGAGCATAAGATTAACTTTGTTTCAGGATGTCCCAGGAATGGATAAAACTACAGCAGAATAGGGAGCAAATCATTCCTCTGGTTTCTGAATACCCAATGAATATTTACAAAGCAGATTACATAGATCATTTAGAATATGCAATAAATTTGTTATCACTATTTTACAGAGCAATACTGATAGAGAGCAGAAAATATGTAGAACAAAAATTTGCTTCTATTTTAGGAAATATTTTCCTTTTTTTTACATTCTTAGGTTGTCTCCAGGATCAGAAATGAAAAAATTAGAATCTTGTAGTATGTTTGTTCTGAAATTTACTGTTCACAAGCACTCCTAAGAAAATATTAGTAGCATAAATAATCACACTTGCCTATTACTCCAGACAGCTACATTTTTATAATTCCATTTTTAAATTTACCTAAATTAACCTCTTTTCCAAGTCTTCCTCCTCTTATATCTATCTATAGACCTAATTTCTAGCTTAAATGTCTTTACACTAGGTTTGCCTTTCATTTTCCTACCCCTTTGATGTTTATTCCTACACAATATTTATAAGTTTTTTTTTGTTTTGTTTTTTTTTGATACTACACAAGATGGGCTCTTTTATTCTCCCATAATAAATCAAATCTTCACTTCCCTAATCATTCCAGAATATCTAATTTCCATACATTAGTTTGAATTCATCTTTTCTCTAGATAAGTTACCAAAATTTCCAGTACACTCTACAGAAGGTCATAGCCGTGAATTTTTACAATGTTATTCCCAGTGGGAAAGCATCTCTCAAGACTTCCAAGTTTGTCAGACTTTCTGGGTGAGACATATTTGACCTCTTTACAAGTAGACATTGGTGATAGTTATAGTTAGTGGAAAGAAACAGATACCTTTACGGATCTTCCTACATGGGAAATGATGACCGAAGAACCATAGCACAAAGGTAACTGACTCTAACCTCTGTCTATAAACAAACTTTTAGCTCAGATGTAGTTATCTAGCTTCAAGCAAGATGAATCCATTCCCTTATTTCTGGGAACGAGTCTTTTTGAAGAAAGCCAAGCTGTCTTATCCTATTATAATCCACTCATAGACAGGACAGCACTATACCTCTGAACCTATCCAGAGGAAGGATTTTAAATGGGATCCTTTAAAAAAGACAGCCATGGCACTAATGTAAAATTACACGTAAAGTCCTTATTTCTAGAGTACAAGAACTGGAATGGCCCTTTATTCCCATTTTCAGGGTTCTCCTCTCAGCATTTTGGTCTTTCTCTCTAGTGAGGATATCTCCTTTGTATGCATCTTCAACAGATTTCATTAACACATTCTGTCAAAGGCATTAATATGAATACTATATAGTCTAAGTCCATAAACAGTTCTTTCTACGAGAGCATGAGTAATATTCCTCTATATTCTTCTGTCTTACAGCTCCCCTATAGTGCATGTGCTGTAGTTTCCTATTTAACAGATTCTTTAATCAAACAGTTATTGTTCTGAAGTTTTCTGTTTCATTTTACCTATTTTTCCTTACAACACCACACCTAGCAATTTACTTAAGATACACATCTCCTGCATTATCAAATCACTTATCTTGTAAATAAAGGCATCACATAAATCTTAAATGCATATCAGCATTTACTTCATTTTACATGTAACTTCCTTTCTAGTTATTTTTATCTTCCAGATGTGTTCACAAAACTTATATGCTACTGTATTCTGTAGTTCACTCAAGCATGCCATTCTTAAGGGGTGATAACCAAGTGTAATAAGATTTACTATTTCCTGGTCACATAGTAAGAGTGACAACACCTCAAAATATATATACATATATAATTCATCATAACAGAATGACATACAGAACAAATAGTGCAGTGCACACCCTCTGAGTGTTTGAAATTTGGAACATGGAGGACATTAGCTGTGGAAAATTTCCAAATCACTACAGAAGCCAGTGAGACTGGGATAGTTTACTCGAGCTAGGGATCTGCCTTTTTGCATGGCCTTCTGAATAACAAATCCTACTTCACTAGATGGCTTTTATAAAAAAGAGCATAGCCTGAATAAGTCAATACAAACATTATTTCTTCAGGAGACAAGTGCAGAACAATTTAAAGTGAGGAGACAAAAAAAAAGAGGAGACAAAAATACATCAAAATTTTAATGAATTTTCTTATCCTCCAAAGGAAAGACTTTGAGCTTTAAATATAACTCTGCAGTTTCATATTTTAAAAAGTTATACCCTCTTTGTGAATAATAAAGCAAGGAATAAAATGTAAGAAATGAATTGCTGGCTCAGTAAAACGTATGTTCAAATGTTTATTTTAGTACTCATGCATATTTTTTTGCGTAAATATAGTGGTTAGGCAACTACTTCTGAAACAAGTAGCATGTATTTCTTCATGAACAAATATATTCGATTCTGATAAAGATCACTGTTAGCAGCCACATACCTGTTCTTCCTGAACAGATTTTCTTTACAATTTCATATAAGAAAATGTTTATATAATTTTCTCTCAAATGGGAGCTTGAAAGGGAGTTTGATTCTGATTTTACTGCTAAGTCAGTGTTGGTAAATTATAATTGCAAATTATACATTGTTCAGATAAACTTTGGAAAACTTTAGTAGAAGCAGCACCAAGTTATTACCTGCCTATACGTAATAAAAATTATTATAAAATCCTTACTCTACAAGCTTCCCTTTCTTTAAAGAGAAGAGTGAATTAAAAGCAAATAGTCCAATGAACAAGGAAATGTCAGAGGAAAAAATAAGGTAAGAGACGAGGAATAATAATTAAAAATAAAAATAAAAAGTGTAGGGACAAAAAGAAAATGTGTTGGGAAGTTCCAAATGCAGCAGGCATATGAAGGCCATTATAATTGATTCTGATATAATACTTATGCAAAGTGCAATGCATTTGTTTTCCTGTAACAGAACAAAACAAGTAGTCTCTTTTCAGTTCCTTTGAAAGGGATTTTTGTCCAGACTTGAACTATGCAGCCCTTTAATATAAGCTAATCTAGTTTTTCAAAAACATCATTCAGAAAGGAACATATTTTTGAGCTGAAATTGAATTACATATAGTGGATGTATCTCTTTGTTCACAGTTACTCTTCAGATCCATTTCTCTTATTCTTTGTGCTTGCTATGTGCACACCATTAGCTATATTATCCCTATTGCAGAGATCCTCCTACCTGCAGAGGTCAGGAAGGAGAAGATGCTGTAGTGGTGCCTTCTTTCTGTGAAGCTCATTTTACTAGTAATAGTAATAATGTAAACCTAAAATGAAGTAATCCAGAATGAGAAAGCATCTTTTGAAAAAATGTTACAGAATATAATATAATTGAGCCAACAGTGTCTATTCTGCTTAAATATTTGTCTTTTTCTCTGAGCCAGTTATCCTTTTTTTTTTTTTTTTTTTTTTTTTTTTTAATCCTGAGATTACAAAGAACATGGGAGTATCAAATCGAATTATTTTACACGTTTCCATCTTGAATTTATGTATATAGAGAGATTTTTTTTCTTTATTCCCACTTGCCTGGAAAGGTTCTGAATGCCACAAGATTTCCAGAAGATCAGGAATTCAAAATAATAAAAATGAGCTAAATCAGTTATGAGAGACATTCATCTTACCTTAAGTAAGGTAAAATCCATGTAAAGTATTGGTAACATCTTTCTACAATATTTGGGAGCCTCCTCAGTCCATTTCTTGTTTGATTTATAAGCAACTGACTCACAGTCATCTGTCATACACCATCTTCTTGCCAGTCATCCTCTGCAAGGGTGGTCTTTTACTATCCCTTTCATATGTACTAACTATTTCAAGGTCTTTTCCATTCCTATGCCTGATATGATCAAAGTACATATGCTTATGCTGCATTCCCATCTTGGAAACATATAATTTCTCTTCTTTTTGATACAGGAAATATGTAGGTTTTCACCAGCACCACCTTTAAATGCCCCCCATAGTTTCTATATGAGCAGAAATCATTTTTCATGATTTCATACTCAAAACAGGGTATGAAAGAATTACATTTTGCAGTAAACTTTCACACATTCTTAGACTCCATTTTCTTAGAGGCTTTTGTGATTGAGTGAGTGTTTGAATGAGCGAGCCATTCCAAATTTCTTTTATTTTTTTTTTTTGGGGGGGGGGAATATCCCTTTTTTTTAACATGCGTGATTTGAATTCATCTGCTGCTTCTGCAATATAAGCATTCATTGTGGTATTACCTTGTTTCTACTGTCTGGGACAAGCTATATACAAGTTAGATTTGCTCCATTTAGGGATGATCTCGTTTTCTTCACTGGTTTAAAACTACAGTGTTCAGTGCATCATATTGGAAACTATAGGAAAGAATTGTGGAGTCATCAACATAACTGCTATTACTTAAGGTGTACCCACTTGTTTCTTCCACTTTTTTACTCTTCATAGGAATTTTCATACTATGTCCTATATACACACTGAAAAGTCCAAGAGTCATGACAAATGAAAATCTACTCACAGTCACAAGCTGCTGCTTTAATACTCAGTCAATTATTAATGCAGGAACTCTGTGAGTTGCCTTGGAATTTGAGCTATCTACCAGAACCCTTCAAATACCAACCTTCTGAAAAGTATTCAGTGTTGTAAATGATCAACTAAACAGGAGATCAACAGATGGCCCTGTCTGCACAATTTTGATTGATGTATATTTTACTTACATGTGCACTGTTCCTCCCTGGGAAAGCCCCAGACTTCTTCCAGAAACCATATTCCCCTTCCTTTTTCAAAGCTGATGGCTCCAACCCATCCTTTCTGTTCTCTTAGTCTTCAATGCAAGTTGCTCAAATGAGAACCCACATTAGCACAATGACCCCATCCATCAGAATTTACTGTGAAGAAATATGAAAAATAAGAAATGTCATCTCAGCATTTTTGTTATGCTTCATTATAGGAAAAGTTTTCTGTAAAGACTAAGACCACTGCTATCATGCCTTGCTCTCCTACGAAATCAGTCAGAATGTTTTAACATAAGCAAACACCCATTCTTATTTTTTATTTTTACTTATAGGGATGTCAGGTTAAATAGCACAGAAATTTTTAATTCAAAATGTTGACATGTGATAAAATTAAAAGAAAATGGTGCCTTAATTAAGAGAACTCTCTGTGACTGCTAATAAAGAAAAGTGTTCATATTTATATTTAATAGGCTTATTAAAGTGTACAAATAAACAAGTAAACAGCCTTTCAGAGTGGTAAGGGACTTCTACCTGTTCATTGACATACCAAATCAGTTTTTAACTGCTCTTCCCCACATACACAAGATTTCTGTGGAAGTCAGTGAGAACTGTAACCTTTTTGTTGATAAAAAGTAATCCAGTGGCACAGTCTGATGAAACGAATGTGTCTCTCAAGTAAACCTCAGCTTAGGACCAGCATGCATTTGGAGATTATGGCCTGTATATATGCATGTGGATAGTTGCTAGACTGGAACTGGCAGTAGGTATACTTAGAAGATTACATCAGATGTATTTGAAATCCAAAATCCACCAGCCATGAAGTAGAACAGTCCCATCTCTTCTACAATGCAGCAACACCAAAGTGTTAAGTTTTATTAAAACACAAATTAGAACAAGGTAACTGAAAATATATATGATTCAGAGAGGAAAATACAATGGCAATATATATATGTGTATATATATATGTATATATTTCAAAAAAGAAATCTCCTTCCCATGACACATGCCTTTCTTTTTCTCTAGTTCTGTACCTGACAGTAGCTTTCTGAGTAGTACTAGCCCCCACACTCTCTCCTGTGCAGATAACCTACCTGTGACCACTGCTGGCTGAGGTGTATCTATGGGTCTATGTCATGCCATAGGCTGCCCTCTCCATGGCTTTCCCCACTCCTAATCCACTCTGTGCAGGCACCCCGCCTCCTGCATCTCTCCTTTCCTATGCACGCAGCTGACGACCCCAAAATGTCTTCCAGATGCACCAGGATTTCATGTCTCCTTCTCTGTGCCACACAGGACATGGTGCCAACATAGTAATCTAACAAACCTTTCTTCTGTCTGTTACACTAACACATGGCTGGACATATGGCATTTTTTGAATACGGTCAACTTTGTGATGAGGAGAGCTGAACAAAAACCAGCTTCTGGGTGCAGGGAAGGAGCAACTTTTTGGTGCATCTGCCCTGGAGTCCTGGTGCTTAGACAAAGACACAAGGGGTCTTCCCTGCAAGCTGCCAAGTTGGTCTGGATAGTTTTAGTTACAGGCCTATGCTGTGAAGGACAGACAAATCTCACTGTGTAGCTAGCTATACAGCACAATAGTCTCTCTGTGACAGAAGTATTTTTCTCTTGAGCTCACCTTCTTACACATTTTACCGCAGGAGGGAGTGATTTTTCATATTTTCTATTGAAGTTTCTATAAAATTATATGGTTTTTAGAGTAATTTCTATAGAAACCTATTAATCTCTACAGAAGGTTTTTATCCTTGTTAAGTTCCATATGATGCTTTTTTCTCATAAGGACAGTTTTGTAGCTAGAGGAAAAATCTTCAGTTCTGCCATTAAAGGTGGAAAAAGAGCAAAGAATTTAACACTGGGGATAACATAAAAAAAAAAAAAAAAAAAAAAAAAAAGCATACATTTAGTATTTATTTCATTATTATTTGAGTGGTTTTTTTTTGTTTGTTTGTTTGTTTGTTTGTTTTTTCCCCAAAGCTTGGTATCTTACTGTACTACAGGAGATTACAGGGACCAAACCATTTTTTAAAATTAATTTTTAATAATGTGTAATAATCTGAGTGGCACTGGTCTGTGTGTGGAATTAGAATTCCTCTGATAGAAAAAGAAATATTTGTGCAGAGTTTTATGAGCAAAGTTGACCTGAGGCTTCCTGAGGCTGATTGAGAAATTGCAGTCAACGAAGATCCTTAACCCCTTCCCACCTCCATTTTCAATCTACTAAAGAATAAAGTCTCTGTGGTTTAATATACAAAGAAACTGACAAAGACCTGAAAAGAACAATAAACTTATATATGATTACAAGAAGCTCATGCTCCTTTTAAATTCAACATAATGACCAAACTGGCTTTTCAGTACTGTAAGGCATGAACCTTCAGTACAACATTTCATGGCATTATTTAATAGAGAACTACACATAACAAAATATTCAGAGGCCAGCTCTTGCAGCCTAGGAATTTGCTGTTGATATCCCTTCCTTTGGTTAAGAGTCAAGAAGCAGCAATCAGAAAATCTAAACACTTGATATAAATTCAAATTAAGTGCCCAGAAAGCTGGACACTTCTGAACTGATAGTGGGGAGCAGGGAAACCCTGAACAGAATGTGCCTAATCCTTATAATAAGCATAGAGTTAACTGTCCTAATTCTTTCTAGAAAAGCCTGAAACATGTTTTAGCAGGGGTTAAGGAGAATATTTATGAAACCTAAAGATAAAGACCCTGCTAATGTTACTGCCAGTTGCCACACATTTCTATTAACCTGCATCAACCTACCAGTGGGCCAGCTCTGTGGGTATTAATCTCCGTAAACTTTTCATCCAGTCAAACATGTTTTACTAGGGCATTGTACTAACCTCAAAGCTTTGCCTAGTGATAATTATATTTATTAATGATTTCCGGTTACTCAAGGATACTGAGTCTGCAGTGCAAAAATGCACTTCTTCAAGATGAAAAGGAAAGTACAGTCATCAATATAAGGAAAACTCCTAACCCCTAAATGTAGTCAGGAAATGTAGAATGTCATTAAGAAAGCGTAACTGGAAATTAATACCACCTAGAATATGTTTTTATTTAAGGAAATTAGTATGATGTTCAATTTCATTTCCATTCTTCTAAATTTCTCTTCCATCACATTTCTCAAGAATTGGGAACCAAGCATCTTTAACAGAAGAGGGTTTGTGGCCTTTGTGATGGAAAACTTACAATGCCACTGCAACATTTTTTGAAAATCTAACATATTCTATTCATTCATAGCATTTAAATCTACACTAGCTGATTTAATAGTTAGGAAAATGGAAAAGTGTCAGAAAGACCATGCTTTTGGTCTTTCTGTTGAAAAAAAAAGAATTTTGGGAGGCTCTCTGCCTCTTCCTAGAAAGCCTAATGCAATTGAGATTTTTTTACTGAACTTCTGTTGGGTCAGGATATTACCAGAGGTGAGACTTCAAGGGTCTGCCAGGATTAGAAAAATAAAAGAGCTGTTTTATATTATGTTAGCCACCATGCTTTAATTGTTATGTTTTAAAGCATTGTTCAGCATCTCCTCATGTTTGCTACTGTCAGTCCAAACTCACTGTCAGTAGAATTTAGTAAGCCACCTAAGTATTAATACAAGATGGTGTATCAAGAATGGCATTGCTAGCCAGTCTAGGGAAGGGATTGTGCTACTTTGCTCTGCACTGGTGAGGCCTCACCTCAAGTACTGTGTGCAGTTTTGGGCACCACAGTATAAGAAGGACATAAAACTTTCAGAAAGTGTCCAAAGGAGGGCAACTAAGATCGTGAAATGTCTAGAGTGAAAGGTATATGAGGAGTGGCTGAGGTCACCTGGATTGTTCAGCCCAGAGAATAGGGGACTGGCGGAGGCCTCATGGTAGCCTGCAGTTTCCTCACGAAGGGAGCAGAGGGGCATGCACTGGGGTCTGCTCTCTGGGGACAGCGACCGGACCCAAGGGAACAGCATAACGCTGCAACAGGGAGATTCAGTCTGTATGTTAGCAAAAGGTTCTTCACTGAGCCAGTGTGGTTGGGCACTGGAACAGACCTCATGCCATGGAACTGAGCCTGCCAGAATTTGTTTGGACAATGCTGTCAGATATAAGGTTTGATATTTGAGTGGTGTTGTAGTGTTACTCATCTGGGCAGCTGAGCTCCACAACAACCACTCTCACCCTCACCCCCACCCACCCTCCTCAGCCTTAAAGGGAAAGGTTGAGAAAATACAATGAAAAGGGCTGAAAAGTTGAGACAAGGACAGGAAGATCACTCAGCAATTATTGTCACATGCAAAACGCTCTGGGCGAGGAGATTAATGTAATTTATTACCTATTACTAACAAGCTAAAGCAGTGAGAAACTAAAAACAAACTGAAAATACCATCCACCCACTTCTACATCCTTCCACAAAGCAATACAGTGGAACAGGGAATGGGGACTGCAGTCAATCTGTAACATCAGCACATCACCATGACTGCTCCTTCACAGTCACTCTCTGCCCCTGCTCCAATGTGGGGTCCCTCCCATGGGATGCCGTCCTTCCTGAACTGATCTTGCAGGGGCTTCCCACAGGCAGTAGCTCTTCAAGAACTGCTCCAACTTGGATCCATGCGACAGAGTCCATCCCCCAGGAGCAAACTGCTCCTGCACAGGTCCCCCACGGGTGGCAGCTCTCCCCAGACCCCCTGCTCCTGCGTGGGCTCCTCTCCACAGGCTGCAGCTCCAGCCCGGGGCCTGCTCCTCCGGGGGCTCTCCATGGGCTATGGACTCCTGCAGGCCACATCCAACTGCTCCTGTGGGGGCTCCTCCACGGGCTGCAGCGTGGAGATCTGCTCTGTGTGGGACCCATGGGCTGCAGGGTGACAGCCTGCTCCACCAGGGGCCTCTCCACAGGCCACAGGGGAACTGCTGCTACGTGCCTGGAGCACCTCCTGCCCTCCTTCTGCGCTGATCTTGGGGGCTGCAGGCTGGTTCTCGCATATTTTCTCACTCCTCGCTCTCCCACCTGCTGTTGTGCAGCTGTTCTTTTTTTTCCATTTCTTAAATATGCTCTCCCAAAAGTGCAAACAATGTCGCTTATTGGCTCAGCTCTGGTCAGCAACAGGTCCCTTTGGAGCTATATGAAACTTGCCCTTATCTAACAGGGGGCAGCTTCGGGACTCATCTCACAGAGGCCACCCCTGCAACCCCCACTACCAAATCCTTGCGATGTAAACCCAGTACAGGTGGTCCTGTGTGGAGCTAGGAGTTGGACTTTATGACCCTGGTGGGTCCCTTCCAGCTTGGGATAGTCTCTGATTCTGTGAAGATACTGACACATCAACTTGAGAGCAAATGTATGAGGATCACATAATAAATGTAAGCGTAAGATGAACTCAGTTCTTTCCTGTTTTTAGTCCTGAACTAAATTCACACATAGAATATGTTAGAAATACATGTCAGGATGAAGGAAACAAAGTTTTTCTATGCATTAAGAAGACAAAGCGGACATCAAGACTTCCTGCTATGAAGGCACTGTGAACTATGTGCAAGCTGCAAGAGGAATTTGGCTAAGTTACAGTAGAAGGAGGTCTGAGTCAGGGGTGATGGCTGTGTGGCTGGTATGTTGTTGATTGGTTATGTGTGCATTTTGGTGAATCCAGATGAAGGAACTAATTCAATATGTGGGATTCAAAGTGGGACCAAGAAGAAACAACTACTTGTCAACATGTATTTTGTGGTTGATTACACAAATTTGTTGTACAGTGATAGTAAGAATTTTCAGCAGGTATAAAAACTGTAGATGGCTGTCTCATTCATACTTATATATTATTTTTTAAATTTTGCCTATGTCTTGGAAAAAGTATAGGTGATAATATCATTTGTACTAAAAGGACCTCCCTTTTGTTATGCAGGACTCCATATGGAAGCTTTTTTTTTTCTTCTTCTTTTTTTTTTTTTTTTTTTTTTTCCTATCTTCTATAGTATAAAAGTGTTTCTGCTTGGGTGGAATGACAAAAGTTATAGTTGTTAATTACATACACTTAAACATGTGTCTTTACAACATTCAAAGACTTCCTGTTGTGGGCTGGAGTTCCACCATTGCATTAGGCTCATCTAAGTGAAATATGCAATTAAAAGCTGGAAATCCCACCTCCATCTAACACCCAGCCAGGTGTTTCTGTTGCTTTCTTTGTGTTAATATTAGCCAGGGGGTGAAGCAGGTGAGGGAAGTGATCAAGCACACCATGGGCATGCATGTATGCTAGTGCTGACACACACACGCGCGTGCGCACACACACACACACACACACAAAAAAAAAAAAAAAAAAAAGGCAGAAGAAAACCATGGTGAGACGAGGTAGAAGGTAGACTAGAATTACTTTGACAGCAGAACATGCTTTGTTTGCTTAAAGCCCTTGTGAATCCTCAACCTCAGGCTTCACTAAAATGGAGATTATTTATTCAATGAGGAAAAAACTTACATTCTATTTATCAAGAAAAAAAGTTCAAAATTTCAACTTACAATAGTTTTAATAAATGAAAAACATAACATTACTGTGAGTTCTCTAATAAAGGAAAAGTGAATAATATTCATTTAGAAAGTTGAAAGAAAATTAAAGGATAGGGTTAGTGTTTACTCTTAAGTGAGCAGAGAGTGCATTCCAAAGTCTTCATAAAGGTCAACAATGCCTGTGTTAGCAAAAACAGAAATCATTGTTGCCATATTTCATGTTCACTTCTTTTATGTTGTTGTTCTCATAGACATGTAATTGCCATCGTGAATTTAAAAGATTGCTGGAAAACATTTTTTAACTTGTTGGCAGAGCTCTCAGCAAGAGAAACAGGCAGGACTATCATTTCTTGCTCCTCCCTGAGAGAAAAAGGAGGCTAGTGGCACTATCTGGCAGGTGAAGCAGCTTCATGCTGTGCAGAGTGGTGTGTTCTGCAGAAAGCATTGCAGGCTGGCATTAATGCCCTCAGGCTCGCATTAAGAAACTGCAGGGTTATATCATTATAGGGCTTCCTTCTTTCTTTCCTCTTTCCCAAAGACAGCTCTTTGTCCAGCTCCTTTTTCTACAGATTTTTTTTATCAGACTTGTAAGTTCTTGAGATTCAAGAAGGAAAGATTCTCTCCTCCAGATGCACTAGAGTTCCCCTTCCCTAAGTCTTTGTCAGGAGACTGGAGAAGAAAGAGCACAGAAGGAGCAGTTGACTGTGTAAGGCATAGAAAGCACACTAGCTGGAGTGCAGGTAAGCAGATTGAGGGGAATAAATATATATATATATATATATATATATGTATATATATTTTTTTTAAAAAGGAAGCATAAGCTTGAGTCACCTGTGGTGGCATCCCTACCTATTACTGTAAGTTCCATAAATCCCATTTGTGCTCTGTTCATAAAAAGGAGCAAAAGATGTTAAGTCCATGACCTGTCACGTAGGGTAAAGAAGCCTGATTATTCTGAGGATGAGTCAGACTGACTATCTCTTCTGCTTATTATGTGCACATATGAATTTCAAATGTCTTGAGTATTCAGACAACTTTATATAGGCTTCAAAATACCACCGTCCTCACATCATGTGACAGTTTTTACACAAAGGTGAATTTTTGCTAACAAAAAGGTTGCAGTAGGTCTAACTGGGAGGATATGGCAGCTGGTATCATAACAGGGTTTGTGAAACAGAGCCATCTACTGGTTGAGATTTGGGGGGAAGTATTTTGTTTTACAATTTCACAGAGCAGTGCTTTATTCCTTTTCTTTGATATGCATCATTAATCTGTTATGATAGGTCTGCCACTAATCCATGGCCTTGGATAATATGCACAAGTGTCAAAATGAGTTTTGCTATAAATTATTTAAAGATTTACAAAGCAACACTCAACACATGCCACCAAATGATTTTAAACTTCTTTATGTTTACAATGTTTTTCAAAATCCTTAGTGAAAATTAATCATTTATCCCAACATAGAATCGCTAGAGCTTGAGGGAGTAATATAAGATAAAATTTTAGGGACAGGTCCATAAAGCTATGAAGACAAAATAATAATAATTAAAAATACATATATATATATATATCTGGCCATCGAATCTTATATTTTTCAGGTCAGCACTGTTATCAATGAAGTTACACAGATAAATAATATATTTTCTTTACTTATTATGACCTAAAGTATGATATAAAGAAAAAAAAAATCAACAGATGAAGAGGTAAATATCAAAAAAAGAAAAAAAAAAGAAAAAAAAAAAAAGAATTAAAAAAAAACAACAACAAAAAAATATATCTTCCATGTTTACAAAACAGCTTCATTTTCCCAGTGGGTGAGAAGTATTGATAGGATGAACTTTGGAGGTCTAGAGATTTGTGTAGATACAAGTATACTAGCAAAGTTAGAACACTTGTTTAAAATTTATTTATATTATCCATGCTTCATGCAGAAACAGACATTCTCATGAGAATGATTTTTTGAGGGTTTCCAGGTATCTCTTCACTCCAGTCAGACTAGAAATACTGCCAGACATGCCTTGCTAACAAGAGCTTTTTCCACAAGCAAACTTTTCTCCATTTTTTTTCCAAATGAATTTAGCAAACAAAAGAAAAAAATAGTATTTTAGAAGAAAAACAAAATTACACGAGCAATGTTTTGAGTGAGAGGAAAAAAAAAAAAAAAAAAAAAAAAAAAAAAAAAAAAAAAAAAAAAAAAGTCTTCCAGTCTCTTAAATTTAGGGAGTTTAAATCAATAGAAAAAGTGACTGCCTGCTTCAAAAAGTTTGAAAGCCCTGATATAAGCTGTTCAGTTAACAAATGTCACCTCCATTAAATTTGTGATTTCCAGTAAGCCACGGATGCACATATTGGGGAAAGCATTGCTCATCTGTAGTAAAAAGGACCATGTAAAATGATTAGAGAAGTTGTAAGGCAGGTAAGTAGACAGATAGACAGACAGGTATATAGGTAGGTAGAATCCTTTCAGCTTTTGGATTACATTTCATTTCACAGCTTCTTAATACATGATTTCCTCTTGGAAAAAAAATAAAAATAAAATAAAAATAAATGTTAAGATACAGCACTAGTTTAGTGAATTGTATGCATTCACCCTGTCATTTTGCATGCTGAAAAATTTCCTGGGGTACCAAACTACTATTTAAAGCCTTAAGTGTGAAGAGGTTCATTATGAAACTTTCTTCTCTATCCAACAATTCTGCTGCTAAGCATGAGCACCAGCTGTGGCTCACCTCTCAAAATATATGTTATATTATGACTGATGCCGCTCCTTGGGGTTAATCTATGGGGTTAAGCTAGGGCAGAAGGAGCCAGTTCAGGTCTAATTGTTGAAATGTATGCTTAGTTCAAGTTAAACAATAGATCCCTAGGAAAAAAAAAAAAAAAAAAAAAAGCACAGAGGTGCTGAGTTGTGAAAAGAGTGTTGTTTTGGGCCCAGTTGCCTGAATAGACTTGTTAAAGCCCATGGCTGATATATGCTAAGCAGAGCCAGGCAGTATGTAGAGAGAAAGGGAGGGCAGGCCAGTTGAGCAGGCACATCACTCTCTGAGCCAGGGCACACACTTTGATGGCTCCTTTGGAGGCATGAGTGAAAGCCAAACCTCTGTAGCCTTCTTTTTTTTTCATTTCTGCCATGCAAAGATAATCAGGTTTATGTAAAGTATGTGTGCTCTTTTGACAGTCTGCGATATCTCATTAATTCAATCACACCAAACACCATTGTTCCCAAAGTGTTTGAAATGCGGATAGGCATGGAGGCTTTCTTAATCCTGTCAATCAATGTTAACATTTTTCTTGCAGTTGCCATGGCCAGGGCCAGAGTTCATGAAAACACAGAATAAGAGCCAACAAAACAAGAATAAAGACTTATTTGAGATACTCTTTTTAAAGGACATCTACCATGCACAAAACATGGGAAGTAAATGTAGACAAGTTTGGACACTATGGCTCACTGAGAGGAAAAAGGGGGAAAAAGAATTTGAAAATCAAATAGGCCTATAAAAACTTGACCCAAGAGTCTCTGGGAAAAACCCAATGAATTGCTCCCTAGTAGAACAATGTTCTTTCTTTCGTGCGTTCTTCAGCAGGACAATGCTCAATATATTATAACACATGCCACTGATGTCTTTACACTGTTGTAAGCCAGCTCAGACCAACGGAATGCTGATCGCGGACAACAAGAGATTGTGCAGCGGTAATTCTCTCTTTCTCCCACTCAGTTACAAACAAGTACTGGGAAAATTATTCATGCATATAGGCCGACAAAGCAGAGACGGGAGATTTGCGATGTCACGCAGGGAGATCATGTGACAAGCTCTAAAATAAAACTCCAAGCTTTCACCCTTTGAGACTTTGTAAAATAACCAATTTATCTCTATGAATGTAGCAGCCAAAATGTCTTATCATACCAGTGGAAATCATGGCCACTTTCGTCTTGCACTACAGATTAATGAGACCACAGTGCACAAATGAAACAAAGAAACATAATTACATAAAAATGCAAGAAAAAAATCCTCACTGGGATTTACTGCATCTCTGCTTAATCCTAACAGGCATGAAGTACACTTATATATATACTTAATTAACTAGGATGAAAGATGTGCTATTATAGGAACCCAAAGACAGATTTTTCCCTAGGTACATATAAAATTTTTTGACATTTGTGTAAGTGTCATGTTTCACACTTCAGAACAAGATTTGTTTCAAGTTTTAAAACAAACTCACAAACAAACAAAAAATCTGTGTGGTTGGAAATGAATCTAGAACATCTGCCATCTTAGCTATGAAAAGGAGAGGAATGTCAGCTCCTTGGAAGCTGTCATACATATTGCTTCAAGGTTTTTTCAAGATTTCTGCAGAAAAGAAAGCAAGTCCTTTCAGCACTGGCTGAGTTAAGGACTGTTCTACTGTTGTGATAGACCTCCACTGATCTAGAAACATCCATCTATGCAGACCAATAGAGCATGAAATGATACAGGGTGCTTTGGTGGGACAGGACAGCAAAACAGCCTCTTTGCCAAGGACAAAACCTTAATGCACTGGAGCAAATCTGGCAGTTGTTCAGGGTACTGAAGCTGGAGAGGATTAGCTTGGTTCTGTATCTCCTTAATTCCCATAATCTATTCTTCCTCCTCTTCCACAGGACATGTTTTCTTCTTCTTTGCACATTATGTCAGTAGAATAAATTCTTCTCAGTATCTCATCCATTCTTGGGCATATCAAGAGAAAAGTATGGTATTTTCTGCACATTTTCTAGAGATGTTTCAGGTGAGCCAAGGGTAACAAGCAGAGTACGCAGTCTGAGAAAAATCTAACCAACAGAAAGGCAAGAATTTTTGAATAATGATAGATTTTACTGGATCAGCTGATTTGTTTAGTAATGAAGAAAAATTGTTTTGTTGTTGTTTGTTTAGTTTTTGTTTGCTCTTTTTTAAATCTTATTTTATGTGCAAGGTCCAACTCACCCACTTCAATGATGAGAGATCCTCTACTGTGATGTCTGTAGCATAAGAATATTTTCATTAGGCAGGAAAAAGAGTTGGTGTAATTCATGACTAGGTACCTACTCAGGAAAATACATCTACAGTTCACCCGATGAGAACAAGTTCTCAGTTGGAGTGTATTTCAGTGTCTTTTCTCTCCTAGTTGGAACTGTGCACAACTTTGCTTATTATCTAAACATTACTCTCAGAATATCCTGGTGCTTAACACATACCAGCACCTGAAACCAACAGCTCAGAAATTAAATGTACAAAAGATGTACAAGCTAGAAATGGATAAATAAAGGAGACTGGATAATTATATATTGATGGAATTTTATGATTTACTTTATGCTAAATTCCAGTAGATAGATCTCATTTCTGAAAATATCTTCAGCTGAGGAAAACTGTGAATTTATCATACTATTTTCTACGTGGCAAGTCTCCTTCTTTTCTTTGCCCCTTCCATTTACCCCTCCACCTATCCTGTATCAGCATTCACTCACTCCCAGTCTTCCTCTTTGGCATGCTTCCCCAGTTTTCTGACCTGTTTTCCTCAGTGTCTTGTGCTCAATATGAGGGTGGGAAGCTTTAGTCAGTCCACTGTTCCTTCCCCTCCACCTCTAGCTGCAATACATTTATTTTGTGGAGTAATCATTTGTGAGGCAAATGGCAAGGAACAGAACTGATATAAACATTAGTTGTTTTTAATGTCTCTTTAATACTCCTATCTGACTGAAAATTCACCTGAAATAACAGCTAATGTATATACCTTATGTAGGTCATATCCCAGGAATGACACATCTCCTGAGAGCTTTGGACCATGAGCCTACATAAGTTTGCCCCAGCACAGTTGCAATGATAAGACTGCACACTCAGAATACTAAGCAGGCAAGAAATTCAATATTTAGAATTCCAAATGGATTTTTTATTACACTTTCTATATGCGTCACAATAATCCTTTCAACAGTATTCATGCTATTGATATTTGTAGGTAATGGGTGTATTCACTGTGTATTTCCCAGCCACTATGTGAGATGGAAAGACCAAACAGTACTATTTAAGTATTTATCTTTGAAAGGAGCAGAGCTACCATACTTCATGAGGAAGGCCAGAAGCAGCAGAAATCTCCTCAAAGGGACTGCACCCATTGTTGTCCTGCTGGGACACAGCAGCCTCTGCCTCCTCCTCCTAGAAAGCCTGTCCTGCTCCAAGTGCTGCAAACAGAGCCATGGGAGCTGTGAAAGCCTGGTAGCCCAGCAAAAGTCAAGCACTACCACATTTGGTTGGGGCCAGTTGTCTACTAATCCAGGTGCAGCACCTTTAAACAAATGTTAACACTAGATAACTATTATCTGTTACAAAATCACAGGCCAGTTCCAGTTGGAAGGACTTTTAAGACATACATGTTAGCTATGACATCAGAGCAGGTTTCTCAGGGCTTTATCCAGCCTTGAAAACATTGTCTCCATAGACTCTCTAGGCAACCTCACTGACTACTGCACTGTCCTCATACTGAAAGAGTTTCTTGTGTCTGAGTAACCAGATACCCTCTTCTTTCAACTTGAGGTTTTGTCTCTTTTTGTGTTGCCACACACAACCAAGAAGAGTCTGGCTTTGTCTTCTGAATAATCTTTTCATGGGTACTGGAAGGCTACAGTTAAATCACCCAAAACCACCTCTTCCCCAGGGTGAATAAGCCATACTTTCTCATCCTGTCTTCACAGAGCAAGTGCTCCCCCTCCCAGCCAACTCTCTGAAATTACTCCAGTTGATGGACATCTTTCTTTCAGCCCTGAACTGCACACATTATTCTAGCTGTTTCTCCACCTACTGGTTATGGTCCTGTTGATACTCAGTGATGCTGTTGGTTGTCAATGTTGACATGGCATGCTGTTGGTTCTTGTCTAGGCCCCAACAAGACCTCTCCACAGACCTGCTTCTCCCACACTGAAGCACCAGCCTGTAGTTGTTGCAAGGGATTCATCCTCTCCCGGCACAAAGCTTGATACTTGTCTCTGTCGTATTTCATGGGGTTCTTGTTGACCCCTTCCTCCAGCCTGTCCATGTACCTCTGAATGGCCATCCTGTTCCTGAGCTTATCAAGTGGTCTCCACAATTTAGTATCTCCTGCAAACTTGGTAAAAGTGCCATCCATCATCACTTTCAAGTCATTGCTAAAGATGCCAAGGATGTTAAAGGTCCTAGTAAAGACCCTGGCAGTATCCTACTTTTTCACATCCTCCGGGCAAAGCATGACACAATAAGCTGCTATCTTCTGGCCATTTTATCATTTTTTTCATCCCTCCAGATTTTGACCCACATGGTTAAGCCTGCATGACAATTTGCATATCTTTATAGTGTAAAACAATCATAAACATGCCCCAAAATTGTGGAAACACTAAGCTTTTTGCCCTCATGATTCTCTTATCTTTCTCCTTCAGGGAGTGAGAACATAAAAATTTTCTTGTGCAATTCTATGTAACTATAATTTCACTTTAAAAATTGTCCTTGCACCTGTCTCTAAGCTCTCGTAAATTCAGTCAAACAAACAAACAAAAAAAAAGAAGTAAAAGCTTTAGAGAAGCTTAATTACACATTGTTATAACATATTCATAATTGCCAGATGAGCACTCTCAGAACTAATTTTAACACCTTATTAGGATATATATTTCAAACCAAATTAACCACAGACATTAATCTTCAACGCATATAAATAAATCCAGACTGTAATTCTTTTAACCTTTTCCTTTGTTATAATTTAGCACTGCTTTTAATATAAAGTGTAATAAGACTATTGGTTACACTTTTCCATTTGAAAAAAAATATATATATTCCATAATTCAGAGGTATTCTAAATATTTGACTTGAAATTTTTAATTAAAAACCCACACATACTTCAAAATATAACCTTGCCTTCAATGAAGTGCACAAGATCCCAACTCTAAATTTGAACACACTTGAGAAAGTATGAGCACTTAAAAAAAAAAGGGAAAAAAAAAAAAAAAAAAAAAAAAAAGAAGAAAAAAAAGGAACTGTGTTACTCTGAAAGCCTAAAGCAAGAGACCATATACTTTCTGTGATCTCTTCTCTCCCCACTCTTCCCCCCACCCCAGTCAAAGGAGCTTTTCTTTCCACTTCATCCTGAGCCTCCAGGACAGGCACATAGTAATTCTCTCTCCTTCATGACTTACTTCTCATAAATCTCACAAACCTTGACTCTAAACTTCCAGCTCTAGATGAAGTTTTTTAGAATGAAAGTACATTGTTGCTTCAGCTTCTCATACCATTTGCATCTGTATATTGCTTATTTCTGATATTCCGAGAAGAAGGTTGTTAGATAAGCATTTAATTTCTGGTTGTTGTCATGTATGCAAAGCATCTCTGGCAGCTAAATACATTGCCATCCTACATCAGTGACTCTGCTCTGGGTAAGAGAGTGCAATACTCACAATACCTGCTCTGTGAGCTGTACTGTCTCAATAGGGGGCAATAATGAGCAGAAAGATTTGGTAACGTCATCTGTGACAGAAGGTTTTTAAATGCAACCAAATTCATGGATATTGCAGACAAGTTCTGGCAAGTATAGCTGGAACAACTTAAGATGCCACAAAAGTGACTATAGGGCAAAAGAGATAAATAGGCCCTGAGGTGACTGACAGGTGAAATGTTTAGCCCAAGCTATGAGTTTTAACTCCCTGAGGTCTATAGTGCTTTATCACCGTATAAGGAAAAGACAGACAGCTGGGAATGGACACACCTGATCCACTCTTGCTAAATGCCTTAGAGCAAATTTACAAAGGTTTTATGTTTCAAAAAATCCTGAAATTTATTGTGATTCAGGTATTTTTGGTTATAAAACACATTCATGTAAAAACATATTGGCTTTTTTTTTTTTTTTTTTTTTTTTTTTTTTTTGTGGGTTCTTTTCCTGTGAGGTGTGGAGAGGCTGTTTTGTTTTTCTCCCTGGTGGTATCCACTCTTTTCTGTCAAAGGTACTTTGACAAATAAATAGTTCACTTGAGGGGGGGAAAAGAGATAGAGAGAGATGAAGAACACTATGCAGAACCAGATAGGTCATCCTGGTAGTGCTAATTGGAAATAAATGCATGTGTTATCTTTGCATTTCATGCATTGGATTTGTTAATACACAGAGGTTCCTAAAACTACAGATATTTCGCTGGTACACAGAAGTAGTTCTGCTGCTCTAAACAGACTTTCAGGGATTGGAGAATAGCTATATTGAAACATAGCAACTGAGACATACCTTATATGTATCTTTTTTTTTTTTTTTTTCTGTTTGTGATTGACTTTCATGAGGTTTAGAAAAGGCAAGTCTCTACAAATGCAGCAAAACGTATAGCGCCTAATGGAGTAGTTCGGGTGGGGTAACTACTCTTCTGTGACACAAAGAAGCTCCCCTCAGTCCTGATAACAACTAATGGGAAATTACACTCTGAAGTACAATAAATCCATCTATTAAAAGGCTAAAGAAAACTCAGACTTTGAAAACTAGGAATACTGCAGAATGTTCTGTCAGTCTCTTGTTGGACAGGATTTGGTTTGCCTTTATGGCACCACATAAAGAAGTAATAGGTCATAAAGCTTTCAGGGCCCTAGCATAGGTGACAGTCTTTATACCCTCTCTACACACAGGGGATGAGAAACAGATGTCATACCACTTTCCTACACTCTTGTCTATGTCAAAGGCTATGGAAGAATGAGCTGTATGTCTACTGCTCTATAAAGTTAATGTGCTTGTTGAGTCCACAGCCTGTTCACAGGTAAAGGACCACAACCAGATGCAGTTTCTGATTTCTAGTGTTACATTCTAGTCCTTTGCAAACACTGAAATTATGGGGAAAAAAATAATAATAATAATAATAATAATAATAAAAATAGCTGAAAACCTTTAATTGGGAAAGTGTGACTTCATATGCAGTTAAATTTGCTTTCAGTCTGACAGATTTTCATCTTCTTTCCAATAACTCTTACTAGAGAGCAAACAGAAGATCTCACTAACTTCCATTCTTCAGCTATTGTCAGGAAATATTGAGCCACATAGCAAGAGACATGTTAAATAGCTGTAGGCAATCACAAAATTAAAGACCAAAATATTTGGGGGTTTAGTTTGACTGGGAAAAAACTGACCAAGACCTTTCCTGTACTTTTAGAAAGGAGGAGGAAAAGCAAGTTTGCATACTGGTAAGGATGACCTCTCATCTGTTCAAAGGTCAGTTTTTTTCTGTTCAAAGGTGTTTAACTGCTCCATACAAAAATTTATCAGCAGCTAGAATGCAATTCATTCACAGCCCTCACTGTGCTGTTTTCCATGTGGTACAAGTGGATATGAACATGTTCAGAAAAATGTTAAATAACTAAAAATGCACTAGAAAATTAATGGGAATGAGAGGGGATCAAAGTTCTTGATCTAGGGTGAAAGTGTAGATAAATTTGAATTAGCAAGCAAAACTGAGCACTGTTGTTAAATGGCACTTGATTCTATTAGACTGTGTCGGATTGTTAAAAATGCTAACATTATGTGTGACTATTCATTTTCATCACCTGCTCTTGATTAATCCAGTCCTAAATAGCATCTGTGGACCCTGCCATCTCATACTACTTAATTAAATTAGCAACACATTTGTCTCCCCCGTTTTCCTATCAAAGGGTTGTGCTCAGGAGAAATAAAACCTTTGTTCACCACAACTCCATATAATTTACACTCCTTTTTCCCGTTTTCCTCCAGCTCCTGGCTCAGATGCTAAATTGTAACTGGTAATAGGGAGCTATTAGGTCTAGTGAAGCGTGTCAAAGAAGTCAGTGGAAAACCAGAGCTGAAAGGAGGCCTCAGATCTCATAAAACAACAGGGTCAAGATTCTAGATTCAGGATTGCATTGTACCAAGAATCATTCATTTTTGCAGTTAAAAAACGTATGACCTTTATACATATTTGGGGCAGACAAAGACAGAATAAAGACTAAAGGAAAAAAGAAGGAGAGGGAGGGATGCTAAAACAGGTGGAGGATGTTTATTTAGATTATTTTCTAAAGAAAGTAAAGAGTAACAGATACTCATGTATGAGTAATGGGTCATGGTGTATTTTATCTCCAGGGTAAAGGATTTGTATAATCTATGCTGTTAGAGAACAGTGCTATATAGTACTAACATATTGAACAGTACAGGGTCACAAAATATATTCCGTGTGAAAATAAAGCATCCATTGTACAACTTAACGCAATCTCTACTTATGCATTAATATGACCCTATTTGTATTTTCCTCCAAACTTTGTTCCTTATCCCAAAAATGCTAAACCCTTTCATCCTTGCTTCTAGGGCAACTTATGACATGTCTTCCATGTCAATTAAGTCAGGATAACCTAAATACCAGCATCTGTCCTTCTTTTCTTTCAGTTTTTTCAGTGATATGAGGTTAAGATACAGTCCTTTTCTTCTGGGTTGTAACTGAACTCCAGAGGGCGGGCTGAGAGTGTGCAATATGCTGTCTGCCTTGGCCCTTGTGTAGTCATCACTTCACTGAAAGTCCCTTCCATTTCTTGGTTGTGAACCTAAGAATATGCAGATCTTTCTTCAGCTTTCCTCATCCTCCTATGAGTAATCCTCTGCAGCAGGAACCTGATGCTGCTGACAACCTGTGAACTTTGCCTCTCTGTGCCATACATCCTCTTTTGGAAATCACTCCTCCAAGAATTGTACCAACAAATTCATTCCTACTTGTGAAACACTCAAAATTCTTGTCAAAATGCAGAATAAACCACAGAGAAAATAAAACGCTGAGGGATTTGAGACAGGAATAATCAATTAGATCCTGCAAGATTAATTAGATACTGCTTTTATATGCTCTCTACAAAATAATCCTCTGTCCTACATTTAGTCTCTAGTCTTCCCATATACACATAGGTGAGTGAGAGGCCTGACAAAGACATTTCCAGCAAGTATTTATATAGACAAATATCAGTGTTAGCCAGGCCTGAGACACTGAAGACAGACAACTGCTTCAACAGCTTGGGCTTCTTCCACTTGTAAAGAGATGGCACAAAGCCAGAATACCCAATAGTCCTTGAGACTGATTGAGTTGCTCAATTGGGATGCAGCCTTGGCATTTTCAAATTTTCTGTTTTCAACAATTCGGGACAGAGATGTGAACATTCATCTTTTAAGTATCCTTTAGCCCTGGCTTCTTCAGTCTCTCCTGTATGTCTTTGTATAAAATACATATTTAATGGGCCAGAAGAGGAACAAATGGCTTCTGTAACACAGTATCTTAGAAACCGTGGCTCACATCTTTCCTGAAGCAAGCGCTGTCTTGTAGTCCTCAACATCACAAGTCAGAGCGGCAGGCAACCTACTCAAAACAGTAGACTAACTTTACTGGTAGTCCTGTGTTTTCAACATGTCCTGAGCACACTTAAGGGATTGCATTCTACTGATCAAACAGGCAATCCCCTAAATAATCTGAGAATCAAGTTTCAGGCTTCAATGAAGCTCTCAGTAGTGCTGAAACCTAAGTGGTTCTGCACTTACTAGCTAGTGAAAATATCAGTGCTGAAGGAAGGGTTAAAGCATCTCTTTAAACAAATGGAAAAATAGTTCCTAAAAGGTTAGATACAAGTATATCAGAAATATATAGGTACCCTTTTCATTAGAATGGGAATGATTGCTTTTGGAGGAGAATTTGGAAAATAAAATCTGAATACAAATTTTTGACAAGTTCCTCATTAACCACCATCTACTGGATTCACTGAATGAAACAAAGGTCAACTGGATTCAGGTAATCCTATAATGATTATCTAATTAACTGTATCATAATTAATATGCACAGACAAATTATTTAAATTGACCTGCACAAAACTGATCTTGGCACTTCCTATTTACAAGTGCTTGTCTTTAAACAATAGTAATATATGGTATGGGGTGTTTTGTTGTTGTTGTTGTTGCTTGTGTTTTTTTTTGTTTGTATGTCTTTCAGTTTGGTGCTTGTTTTGTATAGTTATAACAGCAATGTCAATAAAAACACTGAAGGAAAACTCAAGGCTTTAATCTAGACAGAGGTGCAAGACATCATAAAACAAATTATTTTAAATATAATTGAGTTGAATTGAGTTGCTCTTTCTTGAAAAAGTGAATTTGGTGGAGTTGCAAATATATGGTTTCCATTTAAGTCTCTTCATATCAAGGTGACATGCACAATCAATCTTCTTAGTGACATTGTAACAAAGCAGAAATTATTAATGCTTAATAGCCACAAGACCCCCCCCCCCAAAAAAAAAAAAAAAAAAAAAAAAAGGAAATGTTAAACTATACTTAATTGAAAACAGGATAACGTCCTTTCTTTTCCACTGTAGAAGCTTTCTAATTGCTCCACAGAAAGGTAAATAAAGTTGAAGAATGTATGTGACTGGATTCATAGAAATACAGGGTAAGTAATACAACAGCCGACTTTTCATGTGGTCCTTCTTTTCTTACAGATACGCAAAAATGTCTTTTGTGTATACTTTCTCTTCTCTGTATGCTAAGGATAAATTTCAATTATTCAGCTACCTTGTTTTTGTTTTAAATTAGTTCCTTTTTTAGTTTATCATTTATTACGCAAATTTTAGATAAAAAAATAAAAGTGCCACATGTTCATCCTGTTTTGAGCTGTATCACATACTTGGTAGACATTAAAGCTCCCATTCAGGAAATCATTCCTATTCATTCCTATTGGACTCAACATATTTTTATATTAATGTTAAAAACATGCATATGTGTTGTTTTCAATTGGGCTGAATTTAAACACATGCTCAAATGCTTCCTTTAAATACGACCTACTGTGGAAGCACAAGCCTCTCTCTATTATTGTAATTTGGTCGTGAAAAAAAGAATATTCAAAACAAAGATAGCATCCTTATAACCAAAACAAAAGTTTGTAATGAATGATCACTACCAGGATAGAGATAAAAATGCAAGTATCCTCTGACATACAAAGGGAAGTTTCTGCTGTGTGACTGAATACATCAGTTACACCTGATGGGCAGCTCTATCATCCTCTGTTTCTCAGCAAGTTGTTAGTACCTCAGCTGAAAGAGGTAACAGCATGTGAAAGGTTCTAGTCTCTTTCAGAGTAATTTTTGATAATGAAATGTTTTCTGATGTATCTATGCATCTTATCTCCTACCTTGAATTATTACCATTTATTCAAACCCAGATTTCTAGGAAAACAACAAAAGTTTAGACTAATTTCATTTATTAGAACAAGCCCAGAAGATGATCAAAGGGTTGGATCACCTCTCCCATGAAGACAGTTTGAAGGAATTGGGGTTGTTCAGCCTGAAGAAGAGAAGGATCAGGGGAGACGTTATAGTAGCCTTCCAGTACCTAAACGGGGGCTACAGGAAAGCTGGGGAGGGACTCTGTCAGGGAGTGTAGGGATTAGACAAGGGATATTGTTTTTAATCTGAAAGGTTTAGATTAGATATTTGGAATAAATTATTTACTCAGAGGGTAGTGAGGCACTGGAACAGGTTGCCAAGAGAAGTCGTGGATGCCCCATCCCTGGCGGTGTTCAAGGTCAGGTTGAATGGGGCTTTGGGTAACCCGGTCTCATGGGAGGTGTCCCTGCCCATGGCAGGGGGTTGAAATTAAGTGATCTTTGAAGTCCCTTCCAACCCAAGCCATTCTATTTGTATGATCTCCTAGAGAATACAGTATTCTAAGAAGTGAAATCTGAAATAATGATACGTAAAAAGGTTTATGAAGTCTCCCTCTATTTCAATTTGAAAGATAATAGGAAATGAGTGGTCAGTCTTGCTGCTCCCTTTGTTTTCTTGCTGTGTCAGAAGTTAGCTCCATTTTTCTATCTTTCATTAAACCAACAGAAGGATTATTTTTATAATTAATACGTTTATCAGACCAGGTCTAGCTTTACAGGCTGATGATATAGCACTCACAGGAATATGAAATTTTATGAGTTCAGGAATAACCTTCATTAGAAAGATTTCATAGGCTCATAAACCATCAGGAATCTGTATCATGCAGATCTCATCTGTTGTATAATAAATCAAACAGCTTCACATCAGTTTATATCTTCTATGTAAGTGCCTTTTGTGATGTTTCATTTCATATATTCTTGGATTGTTTTGAAAATTAAGAGACAGTGATTGATTTTTAGCTTGTATCCATCAGACAGTTAAAATCTTATCAAATCATCATTAATTACAATGTATCGTTACTTACTTGCTTTTAGAAAATAACAGGCATGGGGAATTTGAACACCAACACAGGCAAACAATTGCAGAACCCTAATACAAGATACTCAGATCACCATACCCACTGTTATGAAATGAAGAAAGATGTAATTCAGTGACAAGGAAAATATATAGAAGTGTAAGAGCTAGTAAGTATTTTCACAAGAAATCATGATTTGTTAGAAAAAAATAGCACAATATACTGTACATTACTGTCAACTGTGTTATAGTCATTTATTTTTTTATTTTGTTATAGAGAAAGAAGAATTATGTTAGTGAAAGATGTATTTTGGGGAGCAAAAATATAGTAGCTTAAAAATGTATACCTAGTAGATATGCAAAACTGTAAGCAGGTAGTGGGACAGAAATACATGACAGAAATAATACTGGAAAGAATGTTTTCTGTGGAAGGTTATTTAAATTATCAAGAGATTCTTTACAGCAGAGGGTATCTGACAGCCCTTTGTCTGCTGGAAAAATATGGAGAACTGTCATGTTTTCTTTTAACAAGCCCTTTCTGGTTAGTACAACTTTTCTAGCAAAAATAAGAAATATTATTAAACATAATTCCTGTCATATTCTCAGATGGCATAAATCTCTGTAGTTATATCTACTTTGTTAGACAATATCTCACTTCACAGCTAGGAGTGGTGATATGCACAAATATTTTATTGGATATTATGGTTTTTGTAAGCCTGTGTTTCTCTTACATAACTAATTCCGTCAGGTTTCTGCAGAGTAGGGATGTGTATCTGTGTGCAACGCTAACCTTCAGTGTCTGAGAAGGTGTAGTGCATGAAGTAGTGCTGATGTGGTAGCCACAGCCATATTGGTCACCCCAGGAAAACAGCAATTGTGTAAGACTGGTAGCATAAACATACCTTTCTTTCACCCTGATTATGCTGTGATTTTTGTTAAAGTCACTCAATAAAAAAAATTTGTATTAATTATCATATTGATCTTAAAACACTGCATGTTGTTATATGATATTGTGTGTATGTATATATATTTTTCCAGCATTGGAATTGTTCTAAGCATATTCTGTGTTTCAATAACAGTAACATTTAAATTATCATCTTCAACATTTTTTTAGTGTGCACTTTGTTTATTGCTGCTTTGCTTTTTTGTCTTTTTAATTGTTATTCTACAGTATATAAACATGTCCACATCTGGTCTCAACAAATCTAAGAATGGACTCAGGAAATGGCTTCTTCCTTAACTGTCTTCACAAGCTGAGTCCATTTACCACTGCTTTTTCATCTCTTCATCATACTATTAAGTATGATTTCACTCATTGTGAAATGCTACATATTTTCCATGCCTTAAGAAAGTGTTGCTCTCCCTCACCTTGGCAGATCATGAGCTCAACTGCATACATAAAAGCTGCAAAAACCAAGCTGCAGGAGTGGTAGTCTACAAAGTTTCTTGGTTACGAGGATCAGAGCCTGGTCTCTACCCATCTCTATCCACTACAAAGATTTACCCAGAGCATGTACCCTTTCCAACTGTGAACACAAGTATCTACTAATATTCTGTAGTGGAAGGTAAGAAGGGAAAGGGAGGAGAGAAAGGGAAAGGAAAAAGGAAAAGTGCTCCCATCTCTCATCTCAAAAAGGAGATAGTACACAGCCTTTGAGTGTATCTTGGTTTTGCAGGTAAGACACAGAAACGTAACAGCATATGTGAAGTCCTGACATTGAAAAAATTCATCATTAAATGATTAATTTTGGACAAGACCGCTGTAGTCCTCTCGACTAACCTCATTCCCAAAGCACAACCAGCTTACTCAGACTAAGCTGAAGGAAATACACAAGGCTACTACTGTGCCATTGGATCATACAGCTCTCCTCATTATTTTGAGGTACTCCAGCATCAGTTAATTTGAGAAATATTTTTTTTATCTTTAGATCATAAGTAACTCATCCTCTCATGTGGACAGGTCTGTTCATAGCCACAGCAATAGTTGGTTTTCATAATTTTCCTTCTGATATGATCTTATTTTCTCTGCAGATGGAGATTGCAAAGACATTTTATTGGACACCTGATTAACTGGACACCTGATTGCATTACCAGAGAAAAAGAAATAGGATGTATCAGACTGATGCCACTTATGATTCCATGTTTTCAGAACTTTGATCTTGAAAGGTTAACCAACATCTAAACTTACCATTTTACAAACAGGCTGAATCATTTCAATACCTAAATTATGTTTTCGCAATCAGGATTCTTGTTCTGTAATGCTATCCAAGATCACATATAGACCATATGCTGTCCTGAATAGGTTGTCATTTTATCACTTTTGATAAGTGAATAAACAATATCCTGGAAATGTATTTTGTTTCTTTCCATGGCAATTGGATTGTTTGATTTGCAATTGAACCTAGAAATGCTCAAATTACATTATTCTGAAAAAAATAAATCATGATTTCGTACAGAGGATTTGCATATAAGGTCATTTGGGGTCCTTTGGGGCTAGATACTATACACAGAAAAAGTAGGGAAGTCCTTGTTCTAAGTTTATCTTCTAAGTAGACAAGAAATAAGAAGCTGCAATAAAATAAATAGATAGATAGATAGATAGATAGATAGATAGATAGATAGATAGATAGATAGATA
>NC_048894.1:92233459-92360989 GCF_011077185.1 Oxyura jamaicensis | reverse complement strand
ATAGATAGATAGATAGATAGATAGATAGATAGATAGATAGATAGATAAATAAGAAAGATCCTGTGTGTTCCACTGTGCCTTTGGGAGAGAATAGAGGGAGGAAGGGAGGTCAATGAGAAAGGTAGGAGGTTACACAGAGATGCATGAAACAAAAAAGAGGAGAAGAATATTGAAATTGAGCAAATTAGAGAAGGGGAGAAGAAGGGAAAAAGAAGCAGGTGAGAATGAACATGGCAGAGACTATGAAAGAAAAAGAAGGTCAGACAAAGACGAAAGCAAGGATAACACAACAATCTTACAATGGTAAGATAGTAAATAGTCTCTGAATACATAAATGCTCAGGAAATGCTCTGTGTCTGTAGCACCTTCTGCTGACTAATATTTCTGACTACCTTTTACGTGAAGGCCAAAGGCTGAGGGGTGGAGAACAGAAGAGAAAAATACTGGTCTCAGTGTGTTAACCTTAACTTAATGCTATGCTGGAACCAGGAAAAAATACCTATGATCCAAAAACATACTAAGAGCAATTAAATCTTCACAGTTGCTAGATGAATAAATAGAGCTAAATTTTCAAAAGTAGCTGTAAAAAAATCATGTATAGTTCTTTTCTATTCCTTGTGTAAGAAATCCATTGCTAATCTTCAGACTATATTTGCATACATGAATTAGGAAGATCATGGTCTACATACATCTTGAATGAAAATGCAGTTTGTATATAGGTTACATATCTTTCTGAATATGCACCAATTTGGATAAGACAAATTGCACACGTACAGTTTTAGATATTGCTTAGAGGCACCCTTGAAAGGCACCCTTGATTCAAAAGCTATTAGCTACTCATCTTAAATCTCACAAGTCATGCAGGATTAGTGCTAGTATTATTAATGCAGAGAACAAAGTGATTGGAGATTCAAAAGCCATTTTAGATGAATTTAGTAAATTTTATAGCAATCTTTTCACATCAAAGGGTTAAGAGGATAATGGTTATGAAAATAGTCCTTGATGTTTAAAGGATCCTTCAATTCCACCTGAGGACAGTGTAGGTCTGGAATAATCTATTACCCATAATCAGATGGAACATGCAATTTATTTTGGGTGAATTTCTCCTCATCTGCATAATTGGTCTTTATATACAGGAACTATAGGAGAGGGAAATTCATATCGCCAACTTGGGGTCAGGATGCATCATACGGCATTTTGCAAAAGTTTCAAATCTTGTGCTAAATTCAGCAGATATGACTAATGCGAAGGGAATGAAGGGAAGGGAAATTGTGATTTAAACTCAGCAAGCAGTTCAGCACCACAGAGTCACTCACTCACTCTCCCCAGGTGGGAGGGGGGAGAGAATTAGAAAGGTAAAGGTTCAAGAACTCATGGATTGAGATAAAGACAGTTTACTACATAAAGCAAAAGCTGTTTATGCAAACAAAACAAAACACTCACGGCTTCCCATCGGCAGGCAGTATTCAGCTACTTCCAAGAAAGCAAGGCTCATCACTCAGAGCAAATTCTTGGTAAGACAAACACAGTCACTCCTATGTTTCCCCTCTCACTTCCTCTTTTCCTTAGCTTTTATTGCTGAGCATGACACCATAAGGCGCCATGAAGGCATTACGACACCATTAGGGCCACAAAGATGATCAAGGGGCTGGAGCACCCCTCCTACAGGGAAAGGCTGAGACAGCTGGAACTGTTCAGCCTACAGAAGAGAAGGCTCTGGGGTGACATTATTGAAGCTTTTCAATACTTAAAGAAGGCTTATAAAAATAAGGAAAGCAACTTTTTGTTCAAGCAGATAATGACGGGACAAGGGAGAATAGTTTTAAACTAACAGAGGGGAGATTTAGATTAAAGGTTAGGAAGAAATTTTTTGCTCAGAGGTCCCTATTCCAACCCAAGCCATTCTATGGTTCTGTGATTCATTCTAAAAATTTGGATGGTTGGACTAGATGATCTTAGAGGTCTTTTACAACCTTAATGATTCTATGATTCTATGAATATCCCTTTGGTCATCCTGGGCCAGCTGTCCTGGTTCTGTCCTTCCCAGCTCCTACTGCACCCCCAGCCTCTTCATTGGCAGGACAGCTGAAAATCCTTGGCCCTATGAAAGCACTGCTGTTCAACAACTAAAAAACATTGGTGTGCTATCACCACTATTTTCACCAAAAAAAAAAAAAAGACAACATAATTAAAAAAAAAGAAAAAAGAAGAAAAGAAGGAAAAGAAGAAGAAGGAGGTGGGGCGGGGTGGGGCGAGGAGCGGCGAGGCGAGTTTCTATTGTGATCCATGTGCACCTATCGACATCTAATAATAATCACAAAATTTCAGTGCACCTGTCCTTCAGTGCTGTTTATAGAGGAATTTTAAATGTTCAAAAAATGTTTGTTCCATTTGCTGTTACTTTGCTTTTAAATTATTATAATTTAAAATATACATTTATGTATTTATAGAGCATAAGTTTCTGCATGTACCTGTCTCCAAGTTTTCATACAATAGAGGAGACTGGCATTTTTTGTACTGCCTCTTTTAGGCATTTAAGCATCTGAAGTTTCTATTTAAATATTGACATTTGTGATACAGCGGCATAACTTCAGTGCAATTGCAGTGTAGTCCCAATTTTATTCTGAACATTGTCATACATATAATTTAGACTTTTGAATATAACTGGAAAAATCTTCCACTCCCTTTTTTGATCTTAGATAATAACATTGGAATTATAATTGTTTTATGTGTTTATGACACAAAAAATCTCCTAAAATCAGTTTATCTTCAAGACTTAATCTGTTTTAATGCCTACTTTTCTGTTTCCTTCCACTATTTTCTTATGTTTCAGTTTTGTAGTTTGTATACTTACCAATGCTTCCTTGTGTAGCCAATGTATCATTCATTTCCAAGAAAACTTCTATGTCTATATAAAGCTGATTGTAGTCAATCTACATATTTCTTCACTAGGGAACTATGTATTTTGTTTTCTTTCTTCCCTATTTTATGCTTATAATTTGGAGAGCAACACAGTGTATGTATTTTTTTATCTTTTACACTTATAGGTGTGCCACTGTATATGAAAATGAGCAATTCTAGTATGAAAGCCTACAATTATACAATTCCACATAGCTTCCTCAGAACTGAACAGTGAGTGATGACTTTTGGAAACCTTATCTGAAAATAATTATGGAGTCTTATCTGAAAGTAAGTTTATAAATAAAGAAATAAAAGATCCCAGCAGCACATATATATCCTGGCTTTCAAGGATAAAGGATATGCCCATAATAGAGAGAGAGGAGTGACAATGCCGGAACTCTGCATTTTTGTTCTCCAGCCAGCACAAAAGCAAGCACATGTGGCCATGTGGATTATGTTTAGGACTCCAAAGAAGCCTCTTTTTGAACCACTTTTGTGGTAAATATATGTGATTAATTTCCAAATCAGGTATTTTAATTGCCAGGGAAGGAACAGGATGCTGAATGGTAATATCTAAATGAACATGCACACTAAACATTTTTGAGGAATTCGTCATGTGTTTCATCTGTGATGGTTTAAGCTAATATCAGCGCTACCATGGTCCTGACATGGTCAAGCATGAAAAAGCACATCTGCTTCACTCATTTTTCTTAACTTTATTGTGGTTTCTTTATTTTTGTGTGTGTGTGTGTTTGTTTTGTTTTGTTTTGTTTGTTAAAATATACTGATGTTAATTTTCTTATGTGGCTTTCCATATTTTTGGAATACATATGTAGGTTAAATTAAGGGTATTTATCATTGAATTTATTGTAATGTACAAGCACATATGCACATGGCAAATGATCAGTTCATACTTTACACTATGCAAATCTTTGTTTCTTTTTTATTATTTTTTTTTTTTGATCAGTCGAAATGTTATTTATAGTCTTCAAATAATGTTTTCAAAAATCATGTGTCTCAAGAGGGAGGCTAAAAGCTACAGATACTATCTGTTTTATCTACTTTTCAACAACCATTTTTTTTCCATTGGAATTGGGTTGGTGAGGAAACAACATCATTAGCTCCCTTGTGCAAAACATTGTTAGAAATGAGGCTCCCTTCTTAGCTAGTAGTCTATCACTTTTCCAGCTATTCACTGCATCTGATTACAGAACAAGAAATAGATTCCTCTGAACTCTGAAGTGTAAGAATATTTCATATCTAGTTTACTAAAAAAAATAAAAAATAATAATAATAAAAAAATCCATCTGCTTGGAGCTTCTGCTATAGCCCAGTTCTCAACAAATTGCCTCATTATGTTTGTGCTGAACATAAGTAAAACTGTATGACTATGTATACAGCTGTTGGGAATTAGTGACCACTCTATGCTACAAAAATGAGACTAGCAGCATAATGATATTGTAACTGTTGTATGGCTAAACTGTAGTTAATGAATCCAGAATCTTGAACTGGAAAAGGAATGCAGATGGATGCAGAATAAGGTTAATATATTAAAAGTCCACAGAAGTCACTGTCACTACGTGCCCATCAGTCCCATTCTACTTTAAAAGGGTTTTATTTATGGCTTATGAGACATCTTCTTGAGCTTTTGTGGTTCCTTGGGCTGTGTTGATTAGAGAAATAATCATATTGTAAAATGTTGGAGTTAAGGAAGATATTTAAATAATGTTTTCCTTCTTTGTTTACCTCTGAAGAAAGCTGAGGAACCATACAGCTGAGGGAAAAATTTTGCAAGCTTTTCAGATTTACAGAGTAAATTCAACAGTGTTGTTGTGAATGTTATCACCAGTTTTATCATGCTTGATTCTTTATCAAATTAGCTCTTCTATGAGTAAATATATCTTTCTCAGTTGCACTCCTACAATATCAGTCTATGTTCTGAAAGTAACAAAATTGATGGAGTGTGTTTCAGATAGGCAAATCAATTAGCTTATATGGCTACAATATAATCTCAGTAAAACAAGTGGTCTCCAGTTTAAAGAAATATTGAATCCAGCCTCTATCATTTTCTTTGCAATGTTTTGGATTGTGTATGCCAACTATATAATCTTACATTATTTTGTGGAAATTCGCATCATCAGTCTCGTCTCCCAAATTTGAAATTCGTAGAGTAGCTGAAACCGTATTTGATAACAAAGCAATGCAATAATTTTCTTTTCCATACTATCTCTATTTTTTTTTCTTTGCAGTCTTGACAAATCTACTTTGTCTTAACTGAACCAAAATTTACCACAAATTTTTAATAAATCATTTAATAGTAATACCATTTTCAAAAGATTTTTTTTCAAAATCATACTGAATACATAATTCATATATAATTCTTGCATTGTGACAGTACTGTCAAAGTTAGAACAGTTATATGTAGAACGTAATATACATATATAGAAAAAGAAAGATACATATTGTTAGGAACAAGTAGATTTACTGATATATATTATATGAATATGTTTTATTTTTTGGCAAAGAAAAAAAAAAATCAAATTTAATCCATTATGGTTTTGCTTTTTACAGGACCCTAATATTTTATACACATATGTACAGAGCTTTTAGCCACCAACACAAGCTTGGATTTTCCTTCCAAATTCTGTGTAGTTCTTTTAACTGGAAATGTTTTGTTACAGAAGAACACGGCCTCTTTACTTAAACTAAACATTTTGATAGGTTTGTTGCTCCTACAAACAACTCTTGTTACTTTTTTTAATATTATGCTATCATTTGATATTTGTCCATTTTTAGTGTTGATTTTACATTTACAATATCTATGAAAACCATATGAAGCCTTTTGTTTTGTTTTGTTTTGTTTTAAATAAATAGTCTTCATGACATGCACATGATACTACCTCTGTAGATGAAATATATAATTTCATGCACAGTACTTTCATGACATGGGTCTTCTAACTTCATTGACTTTAAGACCCAAGGGAAGCCCAGGCACAAATTGTCAATAGACCTCCTTGAAATAAAAACATCATTTTTCCTTCCGCCCATTGCAAGGAAGACTGAAACTGCCACTGATAATTAATCCACTGAGAGAAATCAATATTGCAACTGGTTGGAGATGAAACAACCCATAGCAAAATAAACTTTTGCCATGACAGTGTAGCAGTTCTTCTGAGCATATTCTGTCTGTGGGCAGATGTGGAATCTTAATAAATGGCTGTAAAGAACTAGAAGCCAGTTGTACTAAACAGTTGGATTTTGTGCCATAAAATATAGTTATTGTTTTTGTATATGCTGACTCTTTTTCCAAAACATAGTAAATGGCTCTGTATTTATAAAAACTGAAAATGCTCTGAAAGAAAGAAAACAGAGACAGAACAGTTTGCAAAAGGCCAATAGTGAGAACTGGCTATATGAAAAAAATCACTGTTGTACTGCATTCTACTTATACCATTTCTGAAATTAGTCTGCAGCACAGGAAGTTAGGGTTTGGCATTAAACACAAGAATTTGAATGAATAGGTCATCATTTACAGGCTTATATTCATTTTAACTCCCAGGTGAAGGCTGGAATATTTACAGTAGAAATAAGTTTAAAGATGGATTAGAAAAATAAAATGGAAGAGTGGCTCTTTTATAAAAGACCTCTGACTCAATTCAAATCCATCAGGTAAAATTCGTGAAAACAATAACAAACTGTATGGCACTAAATGTGGAAATCATAGAATCATAGAATCATAGAATATCCTGAGTTGGAAGGGACCCTTAAGGATCATCAAGTTCAACTCTTGACACCGCACAGGTCTACCCAAAAGTTCAGACCATGTGACTAAGTGCACAGTCCAATCTCTTCTTAAATTCAGACAGGCTCGGTGCAGTGACAACTTCCCTGGGGAGCCTGTTTCAGTGTGCAACCACCCTCTCTGTGAAGAACCCCCTCCTGATGTCAAGCCTAAATTTCCCCTGCCTCAGCTTAACCCCGTTCCCGCGGGTCCTGTCACTGGTGTTAATGGAGAAAAGGTCTCCTGTCTCTCGACACCCCCTTACGAGGAAGTTGTAGACTGTGATGAGGTCTCCTCTCAGCCTCCTCTTCTCCAGGCTGAACAGGCCCAGTGACCTCAGCCGTTCTTCGTACGTCTTCCCCTCCAGGCCTTTCACCATCTTCGTAGCCCTCCTCTGGACACTCTCCAACAGTTTCATGTCCTTTTTATACTGTGGTGCCCAGAACTGCACACAGTACTCGAGGTGAGGCCGCACCAGCGCAGAGTAGAGCGGGACAATCACCTCCCTTGACCTACTAGCGATGCCGTGCTTGATGCACCCCAGGACACGGTTGGCCCTCCTGGCTGCCAGGGCACACTGCTGGCTCATATTCAACTTGCTGTCTACCACGACCCCCAGATCCCTCTCTTCTAGGCTGCTCTCTAGCGTCTCATCGCCCAGTCTGTACGTGCAGCCAGGGTTTCCCTGTCCCAGGTGCAGGACCCGGCACTTGCTCTTATTGAACTTCATACGGTTGGTGATCGCCCAGCTCTCCAACCTATCCAGATCCCTCTGCAAGGCCTTTCCACCCTCATTCGAGTCCACAACTCCTCCAAGTTTGGTGTCATCAGCAAACTTGCTCAAAATACCTTCTATAATCAAACCCATAAATCAAACCCATACCAACTCTGAGAGTGGAATTTAGCAGAAAATAACATGACAATCAATGACAGAGTTCATTGATGCACAGTCGTCTCCCAGAAGCCCGCTCCAAGTCCTCCAACAGGCCTTCAGATGTACACAGATTTTAGAGCCAAATGGCTAACAGTCTATCATTTGGTATCAGCACAGGTAGTCAGTGAACATGGAATGATTTGTGTTTCTTTCTATGAAAGGCTGTTGCATTTTATACCCTATATTTAATATCATAGATTGATTTGGTTAATGCATAGCTTCTAGAAAAGCAGCCAGAGAGGGATGGCCCACTATTTCTTTTGACAGCTTTTATCAACAGAAAAAAAATATATGTATGTATACATATACATATATATATATATAATTGATTTACCTTATTTCAATTTATAAACGTTGGTTTTGGACATTTAAGAGGTTTCAGAGCAGTCTAGATTCCTTTGGCAGCCTTCTTTTCTTCATAATATCTCGTGTACTTTTTTTCCTTTCAACCTTCTTAACCATACATTAAATACTGGCAAAGAAGGTGGGTGGGATGTGTTCTGCTAGTTGGATTGCAACCAACTTTGGGCAGAACTACATAAATTGACTATCTCGACTGAAAATATTATTTTAACAGCCTTTTATGTCTTTTCTTATCTTATTCCTATCTGGTGAATATAATGCAGATGTACCCAAATGTCATTCAGAATTTTAGCTTCTCTAAAACATGTTGGGTTTTGGTTTTTTCTTCTTTTTTGTTGTTGTTGTGCATGGGGGTAGGAGAGATGTCTTTATTTTTACTTCCACTTATTTCTGGCTGGGTCAATTTTCTACTTGTATCCATCGAACCCAGGCTATTCTTTGGTATCCAAGCAACCATTCTCTTCCATCTCACTGATTATGTTGTCATAAAGAGTTTCAAAAGACAGTTACTTGCACTGTAAATTATTTGATGAAGGAAGTCATTATTTATAACACCTAAAAATGTAACCAAAAATATTCTGGAAGACAATATATATTCTGTCAAATTTACATACATACAGAAACATGCATGTAGTGTGCAAATACACATAAACGTTGTAATTTTGCTTTAAGTCTGTCAAGATCCCATTCCCAGTAGCAGAAAAATGCTGCTTTTCTCTGCTTTCAGGCAGCTCTTAAAAGAGGAATTAGCTGCAATTACCTACCTGTTTAATATTGATAATCAATCTGCCCAAAATTTCACCTTCCTCATAAATTCATTAAGAAATATTTAGGTAGACATCTGCAGCGTCACCATACCCCTCCACCTCTGAGCAGCACCCCTCTCCCCGCTCCCTGACATGGACACATTCAGGCCTAAAACGCACACAAACCAGACATAGCTTCTTCCCAACAAGTTCAACTCTGCATTTAATGCTGTGCCTGAAGGAGCAGGAAGAAGACAGGATAGGGTTTAACTTGTAACATCCTTCCTCTTCAGGCACAGGACAGACACTGAAAGTCCCCTTCAGAGCTCTACTAGCTTCATGCTATCCTTTCTCTGGCTGTCCTGCACAAAGTGGTGCACAAGTGGCCCAGTGTGGTTACACACTGAGGACATCCAGCTGCTTTCAGCAGCAGAGAAAGCCTTGTGGTGTAGAACCACACTACAGCAGGTTCTAAGAAAATAAGGCAGGTTACCAAAAGCTATATATATAGCTTATATATATTTCAGAGAAAGAGGAGGTAGTATACCTTTGCATTCCAACAAAAGCTGTGCTATAAGCAATGCTCAGCCAGCATTATAGGTCAGAAAATGCTTCTGTAAGCCATTTGGAGGCCAGAGTTATTCTGTTACTTTGTACAGAAGTCTTTCCATATGGTGCTTGAACTTTTTATCAGCTAAGGAAGAGGTTATTTTTCTGCAGTCGGTATCAAGTCAGAAAAGTCTTTATAACAAGCTATGCAACAGACTGTATGACAAAGCATCATGATGAAGCTTGTTTTGCCTTGTTGCCACTGAGTTTCACATCAAAATTGCTTTCTGATATGGGCTAGAAGTTTTCAGCCTTCTTCATACTTCTATGTGTAAGATTTTATCTCTGAGGAGAATACAGCTGAGCTTTTCAGATATAGAAGAAGGAAATAGTTATTTTGCATATGGAAATTACTACTGCTACAGACTAAGCTCCAATCAAGTTCCATAACTTGTGATAATTATTAAAGTTTATTTTCTTCCGGCAGATATGGCCCCTATACAGAATGACTAGTCAATGACTGACTGAACAACTGCTTTCAAGCTCCACACCTACATATACCAAAACATGCACAGATGTATGTTCAAGTTTTATTTTAAAACCTAACTCAATGCACAGAAGTAGGTTATCTTTTTGGATTCTGCTGAAATCTTTGCTAGCATGTGAACTGGGTATTGGTTATTTACAAACAGACATTTGAAACTGGGTACTTATATGAATACAAGGTAATTTTAAGACTAAAAAGAACCTAAACAAATAAATAAGTTCAATCCAAAACATTAACAAATTATTAAAATATTATCTGGTTAGTATGCAGTGTTAGGCATGCCACAGGACACAAAATATTTACAGGACTTGAAAGAGGTTTGCCAGAGAAAAATAATAATAAAAATATTTATGCATAAAACAGAATATATCAGCGTGAAGGCTACAGAATAGAAATAACATTATATGCCTCTCTAATATTTATTCACTCCATCAGAAACTGTTATTTCTATTTATAGCAGAATAGGCACCACAGATAGGACGAATGAGACACAGGTTTCCAGTGCTCAAGAGCTCTGCACTGAATCATCTTTCACATCCCATTCTGCCTTTATTATCTAAAAATAATAATTATTAATAATAATAATAAACAAAATTAAGCTCACATTAAGAAATAATGTCTATGCTACTAGCCTACTGGCTACTTCAAAGAAGTTTCTGTAAGAATAAAAAGTTTATCAGAGAAGATACTTGGAGCATCTGAGAATATATTTATACATATGATCTATATCTATAATCCTGTGTGCTTGCATCTGAGGGTCTCCAGATATTTAAAACTTTTCTTTCACAATACCTCTGCAAGTCAGATATTGTTATATACAGTTTACAGGAACAAAGTGAAATACAACAAAGCAGGGAAGTCACTTTCAAGGAGGTAAATGGTGCAGAGCTGAGTCTTTAGATTCCTTCACCCACTCTATTAAAAGCAACTTTTTAGTAATGGAAAACAGAAAACATAGTTCCACTAGAGAGAATTTTGTAGTGTTGTGTTTTAGCCTCCTGTCTAGTCCTCTTGTGAAAAGCTGCAATCCGGGGTTAGTTTATATAAAAGCCCACAGCCACAGCTCTTATAGAAGTGGACTAATGATGCTTGTTACCCATAGATAGTTTGAGTCAGGGGATAATTCATTGCTTTAGCTGCAATCCCTCTGCTTTGGGAAGGCTTGAGGAAAAAGATATTACCAATCTCAGAGCAAATGGCTTTGTTTGTTATAAGTGAGATTCAGAAAATAAGCATGTGATTTCCCCCCTCTCAGATACAGGGGAGTTTCTCCTGGAGTGGGCACCAGATTGAAACTGTTCTGGGATCTTCCTCTAGGGAAGAGTGTCGGCTCCCTGCTGACAAGAAGCTACCCTTCTGTTATTGATCTTTCTGCACAAGCCACTGAATTACTCTAGCCACCCCTGTATTTATTGCTTGTCATCTTTCCTGATTCCAGTTATAATTTCCATGATAAATATTCATTATTCAGGTATTGAGCCCCATGAATTCTCTTCTCAGTCTTAAAAGTGTGGTATGAAAAGTCTTTGTCTGAGGCTGCAGACACTGCAGTCACTTTCAAATCACTTGTCTGAAGGGCTGGCTCTAAAGATGGGTAAAGTAGATGCTCGTCTGAGGAGCCAGATTTTGGAGGTAAGGGATGCATCACAGGCTGTTCTGTGCTGAGCACGTCTCACCAGTTTTTCTGTGCTTAAAGTAATCAGCACTGAGCACCCAGGAGGAGCTCAGGCTTCCAGGTTTTGAGACTCTGTTAAAACATATTGAGCCGAGCGCAGCCTAGGAAGCAGGAGACTGACTGGACCTTGAAGCACAGGGGATACAGCCACAAGGCATGATGGAGTCAGAGGCTGACAGGCACTTAATTGCTGGAGGGACAGGCGAAGGTTGTGGTGAGACAGGAGTGGGACAAGCAAGAAAGGGAGAGGCAACAAATATCTAACCCACAGGGCAGGCCCCATTTGTCTGACATGAATGCTCATACAAAGGTGGAATCAGGCTCAATACTGGCCCTGAGAAGCAGCATCAGGATAGCTGGGTGAAATGTTCTTCCCACTCTGAGCAGAGTGGCCGCTCCATCCGCCTTGTTTCTGACCTGCCATTTGTCTGCTGACCCACCACATACCCAGCCCCACGTGCTGGCCTAAGGAGGTTTGATGAGAAGGACTGATTTCAGAAATAGATGGCCTGTGTGGCTGATTTATTTCTGCTACAGCAGACTACCAGATCCTCTGAAGCAGTCTCAATTACCTTTATGTAAAGGCTGTTATTCTTCTCCTACAAGTAGTAGTCATGTTTGAGTGGCCCGATTTGTGCAGATTTGGCCTGCCTTGTCCACTTAAAAGATCATTAATCACCACTCCAGTTTATAAATCAAGGAGGCCAAGTTGCTGAGAGAAACTGAGAGTCTGAGACTCCGCAGAAGTACTTAGCCAATTCCCAGACCCAGGCTTAGCATTTCTTTCTCCCCTCCTCTAGTAGTCAGACAATTCATCATCCTTCTCCCATTGAAGCAGAATGAGCCTGACAGAGGAATGCCTGAAAGCTAATCAATATGATCAAGTTGAGGGGGAGATTGCAACGCAATTTTTTTGTTTGTTTCTAAGTCTTTTAAATATGCAAAAACAATTCACTTCAAGATTTGGTAATTTAAATTTATAGAAGACAAAACCAAAAGACAAAGAAGTGTGCTCTCTAAAGCCAAAAAAATGATGCAACACTTTGGGGAGGGGTGGGGGGGAAAGCACTACAGATATCTTTTTGCAGTAGTTATCTGTGAAGAAGAATAAAAGTGTCAGGCAAGGAATAGGACTATTATGATCATGGATTATCAGTTTGGGGTACTACAGTCACACAAGATTGTTTTTCCTCTACAGCAGTGTCAAGTGCAATTGGCAGGCCAGAAGTCAGAAGGAGGTCTGCTCCTGCTAAATAAACATCAGCTTGTACTGTGCTTGCATGAAGACTAATGAGGTTACGATAGAAAATGAATGCGCTCCATAATAACACAGAGTAAAGGAACTTGAACAGGTTTATTTTCTTCTTCCATGATAAGTTGATTTTACATAATTCAAGCACAGGCCTTTTTTGGAGAGAGAGAAAACATGAATTGTTCATTGTACAGAAGAAAGCATGAGTGACAACTGTAAGTGGAATAGACAGTTTCCATTACCCCCTCACACTTGCTGAAGAATAATTTGCAAAGGCTGGGTAAATTGTGTTTTAAGTGTAATGACGTGTAATAATTTCCTGTCAGCATGTCAGTTACAAGTGGAGAGAGTTTGATAATTTTGGGATAGAAGACGAAAAGAATTGAGAGTGGGGGAGGGAAGACAGAAGAAATGGGAAGATCTTTCTTTTTAGGATCGCTGGCTTCAAAAGCTAATGAAAGCATAATTGTAAAAAAAAAAAAAAAAAAAAAAAAAAAAAAAAAAAAAAAAACAGGTGGAGTGCTAGATAAAAAGCAAAAGCTGCACAGCAACCACCCAGATACTAATTCCCATTTGCTTTCCCATTAATCTTGCATAAAGATTCCAGGTCACAGGTCCAGCTACAGGGAGTATTAAGCAATTTAGTAGGATGGGAAATGGTTCAGAAATCAGAAAATGGATGATCAGGAAAATTTCCTTTTCTTGTTCTGTGAAAAGCATCTGTATCATAATGCAGACAGAATGATTCTGCTCTCATGTCATTTTTGAACAAGGAAAAAAATGAATCTGGAAAGAAAAAAAAAAAATAAGACTTAAGATGTATTTGACTACGTACTTTTGTCTTTGAGAATGCACATGCACAGTGAGGTAGAGATCAGTAAATGCCAGAGCTTATAGATCAACCTAAGATGAATGAGCCAGTTATTTTCACACACTGTTTCACTCCTGCTTCTCATTTTTATCTTAAAAATATATATATTGCCTGATTTTTTTTATTTATTAATTTCATTGTTTTATCATGCTGGAAAATCCAGCAGGAGGCTTCTATTTACTTTCATACAGCCAAGGCTGAACCCAAATTTCACTCACCATTATGTATGCATTATGTAATGGTTAGTCTATTGACTTCACTGGTTTTATTACTAATTGACGTTGTTGTATAAGTAAAGGAAATTTGACCCTCAAATTTTAAATGTTAAATTATCCAGCCTTTTTGATAGACCAGAATTACCCCTTTTCAATACATGTTGTTTTTCAGGTCAATTTCTTAGTCTTAATAAGGGTTGTTTTTTTATTCTGGGGTGAGAGAGGTTTGAGAGAGATTATTATTATTATTTTTTTTTCTTAGAGAAACAAGTTTAGTGTTTAATACAATAATAATAATAATAATAATAATAATACTAAAATTCTAACTATTTCTCTTCTTAATGCTGTCTTGAATGGAGGTCTTGAACAACTTCCATGGGTAACTGGATTTTGAGCTTTTAGAAGATAGAGGATTTTTAGCTTTAAATATGCTACAGAAAGAAGTCTCCTACCTCAAATGTTGGATGCATTGGTTAAAATAAAATATTTACCTGTGGATATGGAGCAAGATAGGCAAGCCTTTTGGTTTAAGGTATACCATTTTATAAAATAAGTGTTATAATGGTTTGTTTATTTGTTTGATTTGTTTTGTGGTGGTTTTTTGTTTGTTTGTGCTTTGTTTTGTTTTGTTTTGTTTTTTAATAAAATGTTAATAGGTCTCTACCTCCAAATGTTTTTTAAGGAGATTTTTTATGAATTTTGTTTCTTTTGATATTTTTTAAAAAATGCATGGATAGTCATATCTTGGATCTTAGTAGGAAACCTTTCAGCATAATGACACATAAGTGAGCCAGGAACATACTTTTCTTCTGTAGACAGAACTCAATTCCTTTTAAAAGGAAGTTGAAAAAATTGAGAGGATACAGAAAGAAACCGTTAAAACAGTTCCAAATACTATAGAAATTGCCATGTAGTGAGAGGTTAAAGGAAACCAAACTGTCTAGATACTAGGGGAACTTAAAAAAAAAAAAAAAAAATCAAGATGACTTGATCAGAGTTGTATATGTAACCTTACAGAGAAAAAAAAAAATACTAAAATGTTTTCTAATCTAGTAAAGTATAAAGAGAATTAATGGCAAGAGGCTGAAGACAAATGAATTCATATTCATAATAAGGTGCACGCTTTTACAATGACACTAACTACCAAGGGAAGTGGTAGGTTCTCCATTATTTAATATATTCAAAGAACTGTCTGGAAGTGTGCCTGAGAGATATGCTTTCATCAGACACATGTCGCTGAGCACAGAAAATAAACCTATGTTCTAATGTCTATTTCTAACCCTTAGATACCATATAAAATATACTATAGATTACAATTTAACTAATAGCTTTGAGAGTTTCTTTGTTTCTCTTAAGTTATTGGTTGCTTTTTCTTAAATATCTAGTATGTATCAACCTACCTCTATTTCTCTTAAGAGACAAAGGTCAGTTCAAAAGTATTTCATTTTACTTTTGAGAATAATTTCACAGGAAGCTACAGCCATAATATTCACATATGCCCGTGCAGTACTGAGGAGCAGACCAGTAAATGGGCTTATAAAATACCTGTTTCCTGTTAGGATATCTCCCTAAATTGTAACAACAAAAAAAAGATTTTGAAGAAATGGTATGTGTTCTGTAGTTTCTGTCCTTGCACAGAAGGACATAGAACTACACCCATCCTACAAAATTTATTTCAAACATGGATAAGAAAAATTCCAGCCCTTATTTATGAACCCCAGTTTTCTTTATTTGGGAGTTGAAGAAAAATAATTCTTCATAATTCTTAATTGTTTTCTTTAACTAAGAACAACCAGTGGGGCTTCCTTTAAACAATATATAAAGATAAATAAAACAACCATTATTAAATGTCTGAAGTCTCCAAAGTCTCCACTGCTGTAATAAATAAGCATGAGGTAACATATTGGCAAAATTAACCCTCATGGCTTTGAAGGAGCCATCACATCCAATTAGGTCAATAATATGCTTTATTAAATATTCTTAAAGTGAAGCCACTAAGTATAAATGTAGTCCACATGAAGTCGTTATTTTAATTTAAAAGAGAACGAGATAGGAAAGAATCAAAATACAAATCCATATTACAAATATTTGGAAACATTATCAAGTTACTACCCATTTCTGCCATTTCTCAATTTCCCTCCTTTGAATTTTACCATTATTATTGTTGTGGCTCTCATTAGGTTTGCAGATATAATTAGAATTTGCCATTTGTCAGGCACTGTTCAGATATAAAGGAAGTCACAGATTCTGTCTGGAAATGCATATTAATGATTATAGTGTTTCATATGTTTTAATTTTTAAAAACATCTAAACAATGAAGTTTTAAAAAGTTTTCACTTAAATGTGGTGGAAGTATTCACTGTTTGCAGAAGACAGACCAAACATGGACTAAGCTTACAAATCTTTCTTTCCCATAAAGATCACTTCTGCCACACACGGAAATAAGCAGTATATAGTATTGACAGATAAGCCAATCATTCCCTTTGTTATGAAGTGAGCTAGGACACATGGAGTGCACAGGTCTCTGAATTGCCCTATACTGACAGGAAACCAAACAGATGCTTGTCAGGACCTTTACCAATACTTCCGCCTTCTTATGGTGGCTAGTTCAAGCCAAGGTCTTTCCTGCCATGAAGAAGTTCTAAGTGTGGGAGACCAATACCTACTGAAGAGACTACTTAGTCCTATAACATGGGGTGACCAGCAGTGCATATGGAGTTTTAAAATTCAAAGCCCTCTGCTGGGAGTTAATACCTTCCCTTCAGCTCCAGAATAATATCTTCTACTGCCACACTCATCTGATAATTGTCATTTCTCTTAGGAATCATATAACCTCAACTTGGCCAACCAGTCTAGGGTGGGTAAACCTACCAGAAATATGGAATAGCTGAAGTGTGCTATGCCTGCTTAAAGATACTTTTCTCCTGTACTGTTCTCATTGATTTTATCTGTCAATGTCATGTGAACCTTCACTAAGCATGGATTTTCCTACTGTAGCAAGACAACTGACAGGATTCACATCTCTCACACTGCTCTTGCAAATGTGGGATGGGACATTGTGACCCTAGCTGGTGCACTGTCATGACTACTTGCCATACTGATTTAGTGGCATTCATATTGTCCACATTTCAGAGTTTGTTGAAGGAAACAGATTAGTATATTCTTTATTCAGAGTACTTTGACCTCCAAAAGGTTAGGACTCCAGTCCACATCATAGGGTACACCAAATACTATCTGCTACCATGAACCATGTAACCTTTTCAAGCAAGCAAGACCACAGTTGCTCTGTAACAAGGTTCAAAATGTCAAGGTCAAAGTAAAAAATTCATTTGTGTGTTTAAATTAATTATATAGGACAGACCTGTGAGATAGACTGGACTGTGGATAGGAGGGTCAGTGAAGTCTGCTATGCCACAACTACTTTGTACAAGGCTGGTGATTGCCTATGGGCCATCCAAATTTCACTGTTTACAGCACCCAGGTATGGGTGACAATGAGCAGGTGTTTTATGCCATCTGCACACATATCAAGGGCAGCACCAGCACACCCTGGTATACAAGCCTTGGTCCAGCACAACCATAAATTGAGCACTCTTATCTATTGCCTATAGGTAGTCCCAGGCACTCACAGAACAAAAGACCCATCCTCCCACAAGATATGACAGCCCTGTTTCTCCGTATAAATACTCCCATTCCCTGAGATGTGAACAAGACCATCATTTCCTCCATGGTACCAGAAACCATATATCTATCTAGCCTCCCCTCTGCCCTTGTTCCTCTCCAGTTACTCAAACATGAGGTTCCCATAGGACCAGGAGGTTTATTCATGGAGGGTGAAGTTCAAAAGTCAGGCATAAGAGAACAGAAGAAAGTCCCTCTTAAGCCTAACAGCAAAATTTCTAGGATGTGTCATGACACCCTTTGCATTTCTGCTCTCCTCCTTCAGATATCTCCCCTTCAACCTGGAGTCTTTGATGCAACCTGCTCACCTAGAAAATTCTTCAGTTAGGTGAAAAACAATTGTCACATAAAATAAAGTGCAGGCCATTTTGATCATATCAGTCAGTGGAGGCCAAGTTTCCATGTGCAGTGCATTTGCTTTTAATAAGCTATGTGCATTACCTTTCAGGAGGCTCTGGCAAAGTAGCATAGCTAGAAAAAAGTTCTCTTCCCTAGAAGTACCTGTGACAGCAGAGAGCTGAAGAGCTTGACTACATCTTGCTTACTACAGTACCCTGCATCCTTGTTCAGCCTCCTGAAGGAGCTGCACACCAAAGCCAATCTATGCAGCTGTGGGTGAAAACTTAGCTTGGACTCACTGCTGGAGATGTCCATATGGAAAGAGAGTTTCATCCTCCTCTGCTGTGCAGATGCTGTGCACTCTCCTGTTACCTGAGAATATCCAACTGAGAGTGTGTGGTAGTGAGACTGCTCTAACCATTGCAGGATGCTTTTGCTGTGTGCACCCAAGTTCACCTCTCAGTTTGCAAATACAGAAACTGTTAACCTCACTTGATAGTGTTCCAGGTCACTTCTGTGTAAGCTGCCCAGAGCTGAGCTACTTCTGTTTTAAAGTCTCTGTGTAAAGATAGATTTTTATTCAGAACTTCACAGACTATGAAAAAGTACAAGGAAAAGCTGAGCTGCAGGCACCTTGGCCATGTTGCAAGTATGGAAATGGTTTATAAATGCAGTGAAAATTATGAAAGCTCTATTATTCATGATGACACTGATTATCTGCCACCATACCTCACTGACAAATTCAGCCACCGTTTTCAGATGAGATATCATACTTTGTCAACAGACAGCCCTAGAGGTAGGAATTAATTATTAAATACTAGTCGATGATAATTACATGATAACTCTGTTGACCAAAATCAAAAAGCAACATGTGATGTGTTCTAGATCTGCTTCATAAAATGATTCCTTTGAGAAAGGAGACTGCCTATTCTGAAAAGCAATTCTTATAGAAACCATCTTTAGAAACCTATGTTGTCAAAAACACGAGCATTTTGTTCTAACAGCATAAAAAAAAGAACACATTTTTTAATCCAAATGTTTTCCTTGTCTGCATTAATTGAAATACATGATAAAACAGAATATTAATTTAAATTCAGTACTGATGATCACATTCAACCTAAGTGTAAATTCAACCTTGCATAAATTCCTTTTTATATTTAACTTTGTATATTTCTCTGTCCTTCATTACTCACCTTTCCAGAAAGGGTACCCAACCTGAGAGGTTTCAGACTGGGTGCTCTTAAAGGAAGCTCCCCAAAATCAGATAACATTTCCAGAATGTTTCTTGCATGATTCTTTTTTATAATGGTTTATTATTGCTTACACTTGAAGTCAGTAATAATTTCAGTGTTACTGAATAGTTTTCTGTAGTTTTAGAAGAAAAAATACTTTATTTCATAAAGTACTGCTTCATTTCTTTTGATTCTTCCTGGATATCACTGTATTAAATGAACTTCAAATTCCAAGTGACAACTAAGAGAGAACTAGGGGGAAAACAACAGGTTAAATAGTTATGTATTGCCTCTCACAGAGTGTTTTCACTTATACCTGTAGACTACTACTTAGACTTAACAGTATTTTGCATGTATATGGATCTAAATATACAGATAGAAGGTACAGCACCCCCAAAAAACAAGTAGAGTGTTTGCAATAGCAGTATGAGGACTGAGTTTTAACCTTCACTTTAGAAATTAAACCTATAACAAAGAAACAAAGTGCCTAGCAAAATGCTATCTTAACATTTTAATAAAGCTTTAATCTTTTCATCATCCAAGGATGTAAATTTTCCTGAAGAATGGGCTTAGAGTCTAAAATTAAAATCACAGACAGATCTAGAAGAATCTACACATTCATGAAAGTAGACACTGATGACAATCAGAAGTATGGCTAAGCAGTCTAGTCCGGTGTTTTCCCAAATCTTGGGATGTGTCCATGCCTGCACTGTCAGTTTGGCTTACTCCCTGTTAGACTGCAGGAGCCCAATCATCCTTGCTTTATAACTCAATCTGTTCCCAGATTCCAGCTGAGTGTGAGTGTAGTGGGTTTATGTGGCAAGGTTTTGGTAGCAGGGGGCTGCAGGGGTGGCTTCTGTGAGAAGAATCCAGAAGCTACCCCATTTCCTTCTGAAAGGAAACTCAGTAGGTTTTGAAGAACAATTTGCTATGAGATCCAATCCTTACAGATAGACTTATGGTGCATAGTGTCAGCCATGATGTCTTTTGAATCAACACAAACTTGTACCACTCTGGGAAGAGGGCCTGATTCTGGTGGAAAATCAAAGACTCAGGCACATAGCATAATGAGTTATCGTATTCATGAATTTTCTACTGTAAAGTCTTCAGGTTTACACATTGGTTGTTGCTGTGGCTGTTATAAGTACAAAAGCCATGATGAGGGATGAAAGCATCATGCAAGGTAAATCTCATCAGTCATCTTCCCTTGTAGTTACACAGACTGAAGGCCCTCATGACCTGTGAGATGTTGTTCATGAAGGTAACATATTCAATTACCACAAAGGCTTTGGAGATCATAAGTGCTGCAGACATCCTTAATCCAAATTGGCTGTCCACCTAATAGTGTATTTCCAGGCTCAAGTCACAGCAGAGAGCTTCAGATGTTACCTTCTCATCCCCAAGTTCTGTATCTGTTACTGATCATCTCACAGTACAAAATATATGGTCACTTCTGTCCTCTTGTCAACAAAAGGAATATTGCTAAGATTGCTTGAAGTTATAGCTATGCCCCCACCCCAGTTAATGTCTCTAACCTATAATATTGTTTCATACCTTTAGCAACAGGTATATTCTGAAGCACCAACTACCCCAGGATGGTAACATTTATGCACATACTTGACACTTGCATGGCTCTGTCAGCATGTTTTCTTAAGTGTAAGCAGCAGTGGTAGGGACAGAAGAAATAGTAAATAGTTGGTAGACTCGGAAGACAGTACATTGTTTCACCTGAGGCTGCCAACATGTTTCTCCCCTGGTTTCCTTATCTGAAGTCTTCCATGTGATTGTACACTATATAAGAGGCAGTGGTTATATGCATTGCATGCTGGACAGATTTGTGGGTGAGCAAATGTACAGGCTTGGGGGGACAGATAACAAGCCAGGCCTTGAGGACATGACCAGTTCACCTCTAGACCATGCTTGCCTTGAACAATGACGTAATTATCATCCTATTCCAATGGCCTAGAAGTCAGATGTTACCGCCTCACAATGGTCACATGGTAGTGTAATCATATCTTTGTCTTAAATCTAGATTGATTTCTCCAAAACACAAATGAAAGGCCTTAAATACCTCTTCTACTACCTATTCTATAAAAGAACAGGAAAAAAAAAAAAAAAAAATGACATGCCTTAACATGAGAGACACTGGAAGAAGGTTGTAAGGTTGTGGGGGATATGGAATAAGAACATTATATTTTTATTCTGGAAGTGGGCCATCTATTCATTGCTCCAGGAAAGTAATGCTTACTATAGGTATAATCACTGTAACCGAATCATTATGTTGTCTGGGTTTTTCTCTTCTCTCTTACTGCCTTGTTCAATACTCTGCCCTTGACAGTATATCTTTCCAAAGTCTGTTTCACTGAATAGCCTTTAGACAGTTCTGGTACTTCTTAAATACCAGATTGAAAACCAACCCAGATAACAGATAGAAATCATATATAACAGCAAGAGAACAGAATTAGCGGAAGTGTTATAACAAAAACAGTATGTAGAAGAAAAATTATTGATCAGAATTAGTTGAAATATCCTGTAATGATATATATTCAATATGTTACTGTTAAGAGTATCTCTAGCATGTACCACTATACATTTGGTTAACTGAGAAAATCACTATGTTAATAGAAAGAGCACAGAAGCACTCCAAGGCCCCTATAACAATGGGAAATTCTTTATTTAAATGATGGAATTAACATCAGCCTGAGGCTTTCCTATGAATTTCTGATGTAAAGCTGCAATTTGAATATCTGTGAGTATGCATGATATAGATTAACACATATAAATAAAGATCCACACAGCTCCCTGTTTTTTTTTGTTTGTTTTTGTTTTTTTTTGTTGTTGTTGTTGTTGTTGTTGTTTGTTTGTTTGTTTTCCTATATGAGTCTGTGAGTGAGTAATAATGTACTGCCTATTTTGGATTTCTCTCTGTGTAAAGGAGCATTAACTGCCTAACACATAAGAGTGATTTAAATTAGGTGTGTGTAATGTGTGGGTGGGAGGCACTCTGCACAGTGATCTTGGTACACAGCTGTGAGGGGGACAGCCTTAGCCCAGTCCAAACCGGGAGAGTCAGGCTCTTCCCTGACTTCATCTATCCCTGTAATTACACATTAGTACTTTGTTGGGTGAGGAATAGAATAGCTGTAGTTGTTGCATTGAATGTTTCTCTCTCTGAAACCCTAAACAACCAACAAACAGTAGACCATCCCTCCCAGCAATTAACAACTAATGTCACTGTCATCTAAACCCAGTCTTAGGTGAGCAGAGAAGAGAGTCATCACAGTTATGTAACCAGATCCACCTCTTACTGGGGATTCTCCACAGATACAGGCTAGGTGTTGTCTTGCTCCTTTGGTATCATCTGACCCACACAAAAGGAGTAGAACAAGGCAGAAAATTTCCTTACAATACAGACTATATAACCATTGACTGTGTACTAACCATCTGTTTTGATATTCTCTCTGGAGTAACAACATTACACAAATGAGGAATTAATATTGAGCTGAAAGATAAAGAGCCCCCAGAATGTGGGAAAGAGTGAATATCCTTACTTCATCTTCACCTAGGATATGAACTGGTGGCAACATCTGCATCCTCCTTAATAATTCTCCTTCTCCCATCTATCCATGTTCCCCTTTGATTACATGGTTCCTCAATCTGCTTTTCTAATCCTAATCCTACTAATCCTACTAAAGAAACAGAGTGTGTTTAAGACTTTGGTTATGAGTTTGGGGAACACAGAACTGACTTTGTTAGCTAGATAGCAAGGTGTTAATTGAAGCCACTACACAAATGAAATTATGTAACACAGAAGACAACATAACCTATCATTTTTTCCTGTAACTTTGGCTTCATATGATATAAATTCAAATAGATCTGGAAAGAGAACCCTGATGTCTAAAGCAGCAGCCCCACTCTTACTTTGCCCATCTTGGAAAACAAGTGTCATGCTTGCATAAATTATAATGCAGTTTGGTGTCACTTTTTATAAACTAGACCGATGTTTCTCACCCTTTCATTTATGAACTGCCACCAGTCTAAGTGAAAACAACCCATGAAACAACTGCCAAGGAGATAAATAATAATAATCCCTCAAGTCACATGCATTTGGTCATAAGTGAAAAGCAAAGTGTTGCTTTTTTCCAAATCCCAACAGATTGAGTTACTGCATTAAAAATGCTTCATTCAATTATACAGACTAGAAAGACTAGTAAAGTGCTTTCAATGAAATTAGGAATTCTGATTTTTGTCTTCACAAAAATACTAGAGGAATCCACTGATCTTTCATGTATCTGCTATCCACAAAGTATCAACATTTCTCCCCTCCACAACTCATTCCTAGACCTGAAAGAGATGGGATCTGTTTTTTTGCATAGTAAAGTTGAGGCATATGTGAAAAATCTTTTTTTTTAAAAAAAAAAAAAAAAAAATGGTTTCTAAAATAAGTATAGGAATGAAAGATATTGAAAAGTATCATCATTCAAAGTGAATTGGAATGTTATGTTAATATTTCAAAATTATGCTAATGAGATATGAACTTTTCAGAACAGAATAAAGAAACAGTGTGTGTTTAAGACTTTGGTTATGAGTTTGGGGAACACAGAACTGATTTTGTTAGCTAGATAGCAAGGTGTCCACTGAAGAAGAGCAACTTCCTTGAAGAAGATAACTAAAGATTTATATGTGTATGTGTGTGTGGAATATGATAACAAAGACCCTTCCAGATGGTAAAAACAGTAAATGTCACTGAAACCACATGGCATTTACTCAAGAAACTTAAAGGAACTCAGATACTAAGTATATGAACTATTACTGGTGATAGGTAGACTATAACTTGAATCTGATATCGGAGGAATAAAGGTACAAAATATCTTTGTTTTTAAGGATGTTGGAGAGATCTGCAACCAGGAAACACTAGCAATCATTTAAAACTGTAGTGAAACTTAATGAAATGCATGGATAAATTATGAACTACAAAGGGGTTGGCACAGCTTTTGTAAGAAAGTTATGCCTTAAAGATCTGCTTGAAGATCTGCAGGTATAACCAAGTGTATATAAAGCTTAAATCAAATGACACAATTGTACTTGAATGAAACAATGTACTTGAATTTCCAGAGGTCTCATCCAGGGTCCCTCACCAATGGCTACTAAAGAAAGTAGATTGTTAAGGAATAAAAAGGAAGATACTTAAATGGATATACAGAGGTAGAAAATAAAGATTGTGAAAGGAAGGATACCAGAGGTGTGACATGAGAATTCATGCTGGCATATATGTCCATCAGTGTACTCAGAAGCACTATGGAAAAGAAGGAAAATACTGAGGCAACAGAGTTTGTTAAGATAGAAAGTTATTTAAGGTTGTCAAAACTGTCACTATCTAAAAAACATTACAGAGAAACCTGAATGCTAAAGACTGGTTATATGATAAAATGTCAGTAGAAATGTAATGCCAAGAGAGAAAAGGAATGCATACATAAAAAAAAATCTTGCCTACAGAGTTTTGGACTCCGCATTACCTCTTGCCACTTGCAAAGAAAGCTTGGAATCTCTGGAGGCATCAGTTCAGTGTTCTGCAACAGGCAAAAAGGCAAAAACACTATTAAGATGTTTTAAGGTAAAACAAAGTAATATAATTACACTATTACTAATTTTTTGTGAGTTCATACCCTAAACACTCACATGAGTCTAGCTATCGTATTCAGGAAACCCACCTTACCACCACATACCCCAAAAAATTAAAAGGAAAAAAATGCAGATAGAGGAATTATTAAACCTATGGAACAGCACAAGTAAAGAAAAACTAGACCAGGATTTTTGACTTGTGAAAGAAGCAACTGAAGAAGGATGCAAATAAGGTAATTATTACTTCAGTTGTTTAATTGCTGACAGTTTTCTTCAGAAGTATGGATAATTGCTAAAGTTTTCACAGAAATTTACATGGTATTTTTTGGACACTTTTTTGCTGTGTTTCTGTGTGATACCCAAAGAACTTCCAAGAAGACAGCAAAATAATGCTTCAAGGTTGAATATTTACACATTTACCTATTTCTAGAAGATAGCAACTCATAGAAATTCTCATTATACATTTATCTCTCTTTGAATACTTTTGTACACATTGCTATGTACTAGCAAAATAATGAATCTGAATCATCTGAATACTAATATCCATTTGGAAATATTCAGAAAAATAAAATTGTAAATACATTAATCAACATTGAGCAAGGAAATCAATGAAGGTTTGCAGTGAGTGAATGGGCCATTAGCACTGTTCAAATGCCCAGGTTTGCAGTATCCTCACCTGTAGGCTGCAGGGATGTGAATGTGGCTATGGAGGATGAAGGTGCAGGAAGGAGCCCTGGAATGAGCAACAGATGAAAAACAGACGTTGAATGCTTAGTTGCAACACTTCATTCTTGACAAAGTGGCTGGGAGGTCAGCCAAAATGAAATGAAGGGAAAGAAACAAGCAGCAGTCTGGAGAAGGTTTCTATTTGGTAAAGAGGAAATGTGTCAATACAAGGGTTTGGAGGTGACTGTGCAGAAGCAGAAGTGTAACTGAAATAGCTTATTTTGATGTGACAGCATTTTTTGCTGGATTTAAGGCAATAAGGCAAGTGTTGATAGAAGCTTTCTAATAAGCAATTTAAGAAATCCCAAGTGCCTGAACAAGAGTTGTGTAATGAAGGGCATCAAGGGGATTCAAAGATGTTAACCATGAAGAAAAAAACAAGCATCTTTCTATAAAGGAAGAAGTCATGTGAAGGGAAAAGTAGAGGGAGTATTTGAACACAGCAGGTTTTAGCTTCCCAGGAGGCACAGTTTGCTACTCATAGCAGTGAACACAGACAATAGCAAAATTGAGCAGAATAATGCCATTGACCAAGAGAAAATTAAGAAAAACATATGAGTATAGTTAGAATAAAATAGGTGTTACCTATAGTAATTTGTATTGTTTTGAAACCTTTTTTTAATTCATAATAAATGTTACAGATTTAGCCAGAAATTAGCTCTACCAAGGCCTGATGTTTTTACTGAAAGTTGTCAAAACTAGGAAGCTGGGGAAATGAAGTGTATGAAATTTGGAGCAGTAAACATTTATATGGTGAAGGAAAAAGGCATTATAATGAAAACAACAATAACAACAACCACAAAACACTACCAGGAATTTGTAGAAAGTAGAGAGCGTTCCATATTAGAGTAGAGAAATGGCCAGAAATCTAAATCAAGCAGCACACAATGTGATTAATGGGGCAAATATTTTTAACAGGTTTGAGTTAGTAATTGAAACCTTGCAAAAGACTGCATCCAAGAAACAATGTTATTTGAAGTCATCCTTGTTTCATCTTCTAATTTCATCCAATAACCGGAAATGATACAGTTGTGCAATGTCCAATAATTTTTTATTTTTAACCAAGAGATAAAAAATGAAGAGATTTTTTTTTCTCTGTCTGAAGTTTGTGAACCAGCTGTTTACAGCGCATTCGTAGGCTGAGAGGTTTCCTGGGATAAATCAAAGCTGGTCACATGCTATGTGGTATTTACACTGTGTCCTTGATTATCTAAGAGCACAGCAAGTAATCAAGAGTATCTTTCCAGCTCAGCAGAAGCTATTTCCACTTACTCTCTCAGAAAAAGAAGCTCCACTTTAGCTGAGGTCTCTGCTGTAGCTGGAGAAATTGAAGGCTTTCTATTTTCCTCCAGGGGCTATGTGTCCCATGTCTATCAGTAACCTAGCACATTATTAGCTACAGAAGTTTTTACTGCTTATGGAAACGTGTTTCTTTTTTCCCCTTCCTTTGCAAAACACAGAATTTTATGTTATTGCTCACAGACTGAATATACATTACTTTCCACTGGTAATATCTCCTCGTAGCAGAATACTACTGTGAACTGGCCATGGGTGCAACTTTCAGTTCTAGAAGTAGCAGCTCTGCAGGGAGCTGGGAGGTGTCTGAGGGAAAGGATCTCTTCACAGATGGAGTGGTGCCATACTTCTGGTGCTTTCACTACCCAGGCAGTAATTCCCCACATCAGAGAGGGTGAGGCATCTCTTTGCCACCTCTGTACATCAGCTTTGCAAAGGGGCATCCCAGCCCCATTTGGAAACACAATAAATGTACCACATGCTCACAGGCAGCTTTTACCCTTAAACCTGAACTTTTCCTGCATGGCCTGACCAATATCATTTGAAGTCTCTGCAGTCTTCCACGTTCCATTATACCCAGGATTCCTCTTGTGGTACAGTTTCTTATATCAGTCCCTGCTGGAACTGGAAAGGGCATCCACGGTAGACTGCAAACATCCAGGAGAATTAACTGGCTGAAAGTCTTTAATGCACAACGTTCAGCCTGAAAATGCCTAACTACTAGAAACATCGAGTAGCTGCAAAACATCCTAGAAACCTGCTCCTTTATCTTCATTTTCAAAAGCTCAGAAGTGCTAATGTTCCAGTCATGTTGAATTTCTTTTTTAATTTTCCTTATGCATTGAGAAGAAGGTGGCTTAGAAATATTAGTTTACACACATTATCATAAATACAGTTACTTGAAGTTTAGTGTAGATCAATTTTTCATTTCAGGAAGAAGTATTACAAGCATAGGACAACATCTCACAATATTTAGTAAACAAATAAAGAAAAAAAAAAAAAAAAAAAAAAGAAACAAATTTCCCCATGAAAGCTACTTAACATAAACAGTGCCATCTGCTGGCATGATTGAAATGAGGCATTGTTCATAGGCATAGAGGCTCAATAAAGTTTTGTTATGTCCTGTTAAGAGCATATTCAACTTTAAGCTTTTTCACACTTTCAGTTTTATTTATTCATAGTGTTGCTTTTACAGAATAACAGGGCAGTCAAGCACAGTGGTGTAGACAGCTCTTGTGTGAACATGGGGGAAAAAAAGCAGCATCTATTAACTCACATTTTGTTATTCAAAGTGTTGTGGTATTTTGTTGTTGTTTTGGGGCTTGTGCATCTATTTTGCTTTTGTGACATTTATACATTCTGAAATAAACACTTTGGAGATCCTCTAAATTAGAAGTGAAGAACACAACAAAGTATTTTCTAAAATATTGTGGATGAGACTTTTAAAGGTACTTACTCTCTACCTTGTGCTCAATGTATTTGCAAAATTGTCAAGCAGTTTCAAAAATCCAGCTTATGGGTCTCTGGTTTAGAAGCATATTACTTATAAAGTACTGTTGTATACCTGCTTGGTCCCATAAATTTTCACAGAAACATGTGGATCAAGCCTTCCTGGCTCATAAAATGCTACTTAAATATCTTTCTAAATACTATCTCTTCCACAACCAAGATAAAAAGAATGGGTCAGCAGCTGATCTTGGAAACAGCAGTTGACTGCAGTTGTTAGTGAGGTATTGCCAGTAGACTATGCCAACAAAAAGGTGAACAGCAAGAAGAACAAGAAGGGATGGGATAGAACAAAGCTGGAAAGCATGTGTTACCTTGATCAGCACTGTTCTGTCCAAAAATAATGTTAAAGTAATATTTTCCATTGATAGCTGTATGACTACTTACTGAAAAAGTCTACTGGTAATTTGGGTGTTATAATTATTAGCAACATTTGTACTTTAAGCTATATTAGAGAAATAAAAAAAGTCTTAGAATTACCTTGTTCACTACCAGGACAATATAAATATTTATTACTCTAAGACACTGGTTTATCAATGTCTGATTTCCAGCATATTCACAACATGAGCTACTCAACTGCCTTTCCCAAAGAAATTTTCATTTGGATTGCAGCTTCCTCACTATCTGTCCTCTCACTTCTTTAGAGTCCATTACACAACAAAAAGTACCAGGTCAGTTCCTGCATAGTTATGCTCCTTCCATATCCTTTTTCCAGGAATAACAGCTATTCCATTTTGGTTTTCTTATAATGTCATTTCACATCTGACTCTTTGTTTGACTTCTTCCAATTTGTTGTACAGTTCCTATGAATTACTAAGCCAGTTTTCAGGTGCATCTTGCTACCCAAATTAAACACTCTTATTTTTAACTGCTTACTTCACTATTATTCTCATAGTATTTACTTCCTCTTTAGTGTCCATTCTTCAGTCAGGTTAGCCATAACACAGGAAGGCTACTTTGCCAGATACTTAAGCAGGTAAACATCCCAAACATGCATGGGTGTTTTCACCAATCCTGATGATACTTATTATCCTAAACATTTGCGTTCTAGATTTAAGAAATAAAATAATTCCAACAAAGATCTCTGAATATCTTCACCTATCTGCCACAATCATCTTTTATCTGTTCAAACAGCATTCTTATAAGGACATTTGTTCTTACTCTCAACTGTAAGAAAGACATTCAAAGGATTCTTCCTCAGCCTCTTCAGAATGACTTTCACCCTCACACTTAACCTTATAGAATCAAAGAATCATAGAATATCCCAAGCTGGAAGGGACCCACAAGGATCATAAAGACCAGCTCATGGCTTCACACAGGTCTACCAACAATTCAGACCATATGACTAAGAGCACAGTCCAAACACTTCTTAAACTCTGACAGGCTTTGTGCAGCCATTATGTCCCCGGAAAGCCTGTTCCAGTGCGCAACAACCCTCTCAGCGAAGAACCTTTTCCTGATATCCAGCCTGAACCTCCCAAGTCGCAGCCTGACTCCATTCCCTCAGATCATATCACTGATCAGCTCCTGCCCCTCCACTCCCATTCATGAGGAAGCTATAGACCGCAATGAGGTCTCCCCTCAGCCTCCTCTTTTCCAGGCTGAACAGACCAAGGACCTCAGCCACTTCTTGTACATCTTTCCCTCTAGGCCCTTCACCATCTTAGTAGCCCTTAGTAGCCCTTAATAGCCCTTCACATCATTGTGATTGCACCAAGATGTTTTCTAGTCCACTCTGATGACTAGTCTCTTAATATTTCTTATGAAAATGTTTCCTTTCAGAATAATCTGAGGTTCCTGTGAAACTCTGGTCTTCTTGCTTCCTTTCTGCTTTCCACCTATCAATTCTAATTTCTCCAGTGTCTAGCCCCTGCTGTAACCATTTACTTCATCTCTTCTTTCTTGATGCTCAGTTTTCCGTCTCTAGCAGTTCCATCTCCTCACTCCTTCCATGGATGAAACTCTATCCATAGATTTATCTTCCTTCACATATTGGTGTCTTCCTCTGTCTTGTTCTCATTTTCCTATATTTCTGGAGGTGTTCTTTTCATCTGAGCATCTGCCAATCAACCCACCTGCAACTCCAGGTATATGCCTGCATTTTTCTTTCATCTCATCTGTCATCCTTAAATCTCTTCTGTATTCTACCCACATTTCTAGTTGCATTTCAAGCTCTCACACTTTTTTTTGTTTTTTTCATGAACATTATGAGATGACCCTTCATGCATATGTAAATGCTGTCAGAAACTCACTGAAGGATAACATACACCTTACAGCTTCTGCTTCCAGTCATCTTCATTTTTTCTGCCATAATTTGGTCTTCTCCACTGGTGCCCAAGTTGCTATGATCTTTTTATCCTTATCCTTGGTTTAAAACCAAGCAAACCATCTGCATACCAGGATCCTCTTCAAAATCCTTCTTTTCCTAGACTCCTATCAGCCTCTAGTTGCTTTGATTCTGACACCTTTTTTACCTACATTAGCCCACCACTTCATTTAGGGTTAACTATGATCAAAGGCCATGATCAAAGGCTTCCTCTTTGTGCTGTTTAAACTAAGCCATATGGCTTTGCAACAGAGCTTATCTAGTCTTGTTTGAACCGGTTGTGTATTCCATGCACAGCAATCACATCCAATCATAGTAAGAAATCCATGTGGATTTTCTGATGCACTTACGCCAAAGCTCACATTACATTTACCCCAGGCTGAGAAGCTTCCTGGTGTTTTGGATGTTTGAACCACTATTTCAGAACTCTGCTCTCATTTAATAGTATATGTATGACAGGAGATGGGCATACTTTGCTTTTGGACTGTTGGTTTGTTATTTTCCTTTTTTTTTTTTTTTTGTTTTTTTAAAGTAATACATCAAAGCAGAGTTCAAGCAAAAGCAAAAGAAAAGAGTGATGCTGATGATAATTTGAGAAATAAATGCTGACAGTCTAAAACTTACCTAATGCATCTGATATTGATAAATACAGGAAAGGACATAAAGCAATATTATGGCCCTCTCAGCCAAGCCCAAATGAGCTACTGATTGCAGACTTCCCCTGACATGACAAATAATTATCACTAAATACAGTCCACTATTGCCTGGACATTATTGATTCCCTACGCTTTTTATTATCAAAATTAAAATGTGAACCTAAAGGTGTATTTTCTTTTACTTTATAAGGACCTCAACTGCGAGCTAAAAACCCTTTCAGGAAAAGAAACCTGCATTCATGACACTACACAAAACTGCAGTATGTTATAACAATTTATAGGAAAGCCATGTCTGAAAAAAAAGTGAGAAATAGAACTGGAATTACATTTCCTGGTGAACTAAGTGTTTCTTACATATGAAATGAAGACTCTAGAATCACTGAAACAGAAATAATTGCTCAGCTGTCTGCAGACCCTATGGTATTTTCTTAGTTTTGGTTATACAATATTATAATTATTTTTATGAAGACCAAATTGTTCATGTTATACTTCGCTTCTCCTGGAGTTCCATTTTACCATAATGTTGTATTATCTACCTACTCTTTAACATTTCTATCATGAAAACATAATATTCTGAAAATACTAGTGCACTGATGCAGCTTCCAGAACTCTAATAGCATGAACACTAATATATTGTACTGTTACAGCTAAAGCTTGCAGTAAAGAATCAGAATAAAATGTTTATAAATGCCATATATTAGACTGCCTGATTTGTTATAAGGTAATAAACAGAAAAGCATGCATCTAGTCATTCGTGGTTGTTAAATAAGATTCTTTGTGACTTGCAAAAAAAAAAAAATAGAACACAATGAAGAATTATCAGTGCATTCTCCACGGAAGTCATCTACATGTGTTTATTTAATAAACAGAAGATGGCTTTATTATACACATTTGATTTCCATATGCAATCGCCTCCTTATCTGTCACTTGTATCTAAGCAGGGTGCTTTATAGAAATCTGGAAATGAAAAATTCAGAGCAGGGCACAGGAAACTCATTTAATGTCGAGTGCAGTCAAAATCAAGATTTCTTTATTTGTAGTAACAACGCTGTTAAATCAGAAAATTACTCTCCTTTTCTGCATGTCCTTCTTCCTTTACAATTCAGTTGTTTGATCATAAATTGTCGAGTGCAATGACTTGTCTCCTCCACTTTCCACACTGGTCGAGACAGATTAAAAACTCCGGCATACCACCAACCAGTCTCAGCATACCATTAGCATATATATGAGATTTGAGACATTTTCTAATATTCTCCAGCGGAACTCATCTGTCAGCCAGGTGATGAATTATAAAAACTCTTAGCTTGTTTAGAAAAGAGGGGGAGAGTAAGAGAGAGAAAGAGAGAGAGAGAAGAGGAAAACACGATCCCACCTTTCTTTTTCATTTTATCCATCCACCCTTGCAGTTAGTCATATAAATAAAAACTAGCTTCAAAAAATAGATAATGTGAAAGACACGAAAACACAAGAATCAAGACACAATTAAAAGCTAATGTAAGTGTATATGCCCACATTATGGAGTTGTCACTGATTTACATAAATAGTTTTTAAACACATTTTTTGGTCTCATATTAACACAAATTCATAAAGTGCATTATGACAACCTTGTAATTACCATGAAAAGCTAAACTAGCACAAAGACCATTTAGAAAACACTAGAATAATAAAAACACCTAGTTCATGTGATTCACAAAGGTGTTTTCATTGTTTGTTTTTGTTGTAGCTTTTTTTGGTAATCATTTACGAGTTCAACAAGTGTTAATGCACATTCTGAAAATCATAGTTTAAGAAAAATTATCATTAAGAAAAAATATTTATCTTTTACTTGCATTTCTTTAACCTGTGATATTTTTCTCTGACTAAAAGTTGGAAAGGGAACAATTATGTCTTTTGACTTCAGAAAACAAAAATATTTGCATTATGAGTAGGAAACAGCAAACAAATGATGTCACTAGTATTTATCCTTTCAGATATGTCAGTGTGTAATAATAGATTAAATGTATATTTGAAAATTATCAGATTGCTTCATGAATGCTTTAGATTAAAGAAAGGTTAATATTTTTTTATAATAATGTAGAGCATCATAAACGCTAAATAACATTTGGAGCATTTGATATCAACTAAGTATTTATGTTGCCCACAGACTGTTGAAATTAGAGTTAGGAAAATATTTTAAAATGTACATGATTTTCCATAGAAAAGGATTCTCAAGAAACAGAGTTATTGATAAACACTAGGAAAATCTGGCAAGTAGTTACAGTTAAAACAGGAGAAATGAGATTATAAAACAAAACAAAACAAAAAAAATCACACAATTTTTTTTTAAAAAATGATAATTTCTGACTATTACAAAAATATTTGTTTCTATACTTTTGGGAAAGAATATTACATTCAACTTTTGATCTCAAATTGACACTTTTGTTCAAATTAACCTAGAGGAAAAAGATAAATAAAAAAGAGAGGAAAAATACATATATATATTTAATATTTATATATACATCTATACATCTAAATATTTATATTTACATCTGTAAATGAGATACTTATTTTTGGTGTGAGTTGTATTAAAAAAAAATAAATGAATAAATCATAATATGATCAGCATATCTAACATTTTGGTAGACGATTTGATAAAAGATTGGGATATAACAATATCAACAACAATATGGTATTTGTTTTCATACAAAAGGGATATATATCAGAGGACAAATGTTAGCTAGTAAAGTGAAGATCTCTGTATGAACACGGACTGAGAAATTCACATATATCGATTATCTGGATTATAATTGCATGATTATGGAAAAGTTTTGGGTTTTTTGTTTGGTTGGTTGGTTGTTGGTTATTTTGTTTTGTTTTGTTTTTGTTTTTAACTGATATTGACTACCAAGTAATCAACTTTTTCTGCTAAGCTAGGAGGATGTGAGAACACAAGATGGCAGCCAGTTTTCCTGTTGAAGCACTTGTTCCCCTTTTTGGTGACAACCAGAGTTAATTCACAGCAGTTTTGGTTTCCATTGTGCAGATGCACACAATGCCATTATTACCACTTGTGTTTAGAAAAATGAACCAATTTAAGGTACAGATGTCTAACTAGTCCTTTCTTTACCCAATTGTCACCATCTGGTTGAAATACAGCATGTTTTTCCAGGTACTTAATTTTGAAATTGATAATATATATAATACATATTTATGTATATGTATATGTATGCGTATGTGTATGTATATGTACATGTATAATTATTCATCCCACTAAATCCCCCACCCCACCCTAAAAAAGTAAAATAAAATAAATAAACAAATAAAAAAAACACTTCAGTTTATCATTAAAGGAAAGCAACAACAGTGTGATACCAGACACATTAATACTGTTCAGCATTTCACAACATACAAGTACATAAACAAACTATGCTAAAATAACAGCATAACGAGAAGTGTAATGCACAAGCGTATTGTGTTGCCAAGTTTCATGGAGGCAATAGAAAAGTAACTGTGACATGGGCTTCCAAATGTTGTCTGTCAATTTACAGGGAATACACTCAGTATAAATACTAGTACATGAAATATTACACTGAGATATATCCTCCTGATTTTCATTTAGTTTTGGAGTTAAAACTAAAACCCTTTAAGATTCTGAAAGAAGAGTGTTCTAGGACCAAAAGAGTTAGCATTAAAAATAAAAACAGATGCTCTTGCAAGATTACAAAGTTAGTGTTGCAGATTTAAGTGATCCAGATAAGTTGCAAGCTGAAACTTTCAGAGATTTGCCAGAAAAACTTAGTAGTAAAAATCTGGCTAATATTAAAAGCAGAGATGCTTTTTCAACATAATCCTAAATGGATTTGTTGTCTCATTTTCCTAAGCAGATTCAGTGAAGATGTGGGTGAGAGGAGAGGAGGGGAGGGGAGGGGAGGGGAAGGGGAGGGGAGGGCAGGGCAGGGCAGGGGAGGGCAGGGCAGGGCAGGGGAAAAAGGACAACATGCTTTTACTGTCTTCTCTAAGAAAAAGATATGGTAAAAAATGTTTAAATCAAGTCCTCTTTTTTTTTTCTTTTTTTTTTTTTTTCTTTACTAGATTATATTTTGAAATATAATATTGACTGTGGTGAAACCTAACTAGAAAATGAGATCTAAATTGGCTTAAATTAACTTTTTAAACTGAGGATCATCTGCTGGTCAAAGCTGAAATAAGGATCTTATATTTATTTTCAAGGAAGTTTGAGACCAGCTGTGAATCAGGAGTTACAGCTGAGGACTTTCTTGTATGAAGACATCACACAACAGTCAATACAAAAAGGAAACTGCATTTTGTTTCAAATGCAATAATATTTACTTAGTAGCTTATCCTTTAACAATCAAGTTTAACTCAGTCAAGAAAATGGTTAATGCTTCAATGATGTCTTCCAGTATTCCCGGCTGTACAAAGAAAGAAGTTCAACATGAAGCAGAGTTTTATTCTATGATTTAATGTTAAACATGATTATTGGATGAAGAAGTATTTTATCAATGCAAAAAGGAAAAATATCATAGAATCAATTTTACTGGGACGCTGACAAATGACATGCTTTCTTAACTGGGATAACTGCCAAGGGACAGATCCAGTTTCATGCAGGGTTTCAGTTCCCCTTAACAGCACCAGGAAATAAAGTGGCAAGCAGTTTATTTTGTACTCCTTGAAGATTTCCCCATATGTGAAATGATAGGATAAATGTCTATCTTTAGTCATGCCATTATTGATCATTCTGGCATTAGTCTTACCAAGTCGAATTCATCTTATTATAGGTTTTATACAAGTTGTAAATGGGTTTAAAATTTCATGTATTTACCTGAATGCTGTTTAAAGTAACTTAAATAATCTCCATACTGGAGATTAATGTCATAATCGAGATATTTGTTAAATATGAATATTTACATTTCAAATCTGCTTATAGCAACGCAAAGACAGCAATACCATACGCTTCCATTGCAACCCAAACCCTTTTATCCTATAAACTCATAAACAGGGTGATATTTTATCTGAGCAACCCACTAAAGCCCTGAACCCAGGATTTCCAAGGTTTCCTCAAGCACTTGGACGAAACCTTACAAATAGTTTGGCTTCTGAGTGGTTCTGTAGGTAATTTTTCTATTTAGGAAGATTATTGATCCAGATCCTTTCTAAACTATGCTATTTTCCATCTGAAACAGGTTAGAGAAGGAAGAATGCATATTTTAGAGCAGTTGTCTTTATAAGAAATTGGTGATATTTTAGTAAAACAGGAAAAGGCTGCATTCACAGTCAAAATCATTTTAAAATTGTCTCTTCATAGTAAATTATCAAAAGATAAACGATTCAACAGAATTTGCTGAATCAAATGCTCTTTCCACTATGAGTTTTTGTTAAAAACAAAACAAAACAAAGTATTTTTGCTATTGCTATTTGTTATCATCTCTCATTTTATATCCTCTTCTCTGTTTTTTGTTTCCTTTGGGCACTTAATAAACAGTCCTTTACACAACAAATGGATCCCACAACTTCCCCTCCAAAGTGAATACTGTAACCATGACGCTGTAAAATTTCTGTCTCTCAAACTACTCTATGCACAACGAAGTTTTAATATGAAGGAAGAAAAGGGATTCCAGCTCAGCCCCACATCAGGTAGCTGTGGGAGATGCTGGTTTCCAGTCTTTCAGGCAGTCAGAGCTGGCTCAGCTTTCTCAGTAATGCCAGAAAAAAATAAATTTTGCCTGCCATGGGAGCAGAACACACCTGCTGTGGGTAAGGGAAGTGGAGCGAGGAGGAGTGGATCTAGGACTGAGAAAGTGCAGAGCTCACAGCTCCTCTCTCATCTGCACTTATGAGAGACATAGAAGCAGTACCAGGGTACAGATCCCCTCCAGAAGCAATGGCTCTCCGACTTGAAGAGAGCTTACTCTTTTTGTAGAAGCAGCAACAGCAGCCAAGAGAGCTACAGCCATGTTGATACTCTAGACAACGGACTACTTCAGCTAGATATAGAATCATAAAATCATAGAATCAATAAGGTTGGAAGAGACTTTCAAGATAATTTTTGTGGGGATAGGACAAGGGGCAATGGCCACAAGATAGAACACAGGAAGTTCCACACTGACATGCGAAGGAACTTCTTCACAGTGAGAGTGACGGAGCACTGGAACAGGCTGCCTAGAGAGGTTGTGGAGTCTCCTTCTCTGGAGATATTCAAGGCCCATCTGGATGCCTACCTGGGCAGCCTGCTCTGAGGAATCTGCTTTGGCAGGGGCGTTGGACCCGATGATCTTTCGAGGTCCCTTCCAACCCCTACAGTTCTTTGATTCTGTGATTCTGTGATCTGGTCCAACCATCACCCTACTACCAATGTCACCCACAAAACTACACCCCTAAGCGCCAGGTCCAAACTTTCCTTAAACACCCCCAGGGATGGTGATTCCACCACCTCCCTGGGCAATCCATTCCAATATATGACTACTCTTTCTGAGAAGAAATGTCTCCTAATTTCTAACCTAAACCTCCCCTGGTGCAACTTGAGGCCATTCTCTCTAGTCCTACCACTAGTTATCTCCAAGAAGAGGCCGATGCCCAGCTCCCCACACCTTCCTTTCAGGTAGCTGTAGAGAGCAGTAAGGTCTCCCCTGAGCCTTCTCTTCTCCAGAGTGAACAACCCCATTTCCCTCAGCCGCTCCTCACAGGACTTGTGTACTAGGCCCTTCATCAGCTTCATAGCCCTTCTCTGGACAAGCTCCAGCACCTCAATGTCCTTCTTGTACTGAGGGGCCCAAAACTAAACACAGTACTTGAGGTGCAGCTGGACCAGAGCAGTGTACAAGGGGACAATCACCTCCCTAGTCCTGCTGGCTACTTTATTCCTGATACAAGCCAGGATGTTGTTGGCCTTCTTGGCCACCTGGGCACACAGCCAGCTCATGTTCAGGCAGGCATCAACCAGCACTCCCAAATCCTTCTCCTCTACACAGCTCTACCCTACTTCTGTAGCATTGTTGTGGCCAAAGCACAGGACCCAGCACTTAGCCATGTTGAACCTTATCCAATTGGCCTCTGCACACTGACCCATCCTATCAAGGTCCCTCTGAAGAGACTTCTTACCCTCTGGTAGATCAACACTTCCCCCCAGCTTGGTGTCATCTGCAAACTTACTGAGAGTACACTCAATTCCCTCATTCAAATCATCAATAAATACATTAAAGAGGATGGGCCCCAACAACAACCCCTGGGTAGCACTACTGGTTACTGGTCACTCTCTGGATTTCACTCCGTTCACCACTGCTCTCTGGCCAGGCTGTCCAGCCAGTTTTTAACCCAGAAAAGAGTGTACCTGTCCAAGCCATGACTGCCAGTTTCTCCAGGAGAATACTATGGGAAAACATGTCAAAGCCCTTGCTGAAGTCTAGGTAGACTACATCAACAGCCGTTCCCTCATCCACCAGGCAGTCACCCAGTCATAGAAGGAGACGAGGTTGGTCAGGCAGGACTTGCCTTTCATGAAGCTATGCTGACTGGGCCTGATTCACCAGTTGTCCTGCATATGCTGCTTGATTGCATTCAAGATGACCTGTTCCATCACCTTTCCTGGCACCGAGACGAGGCTGATAGGCCTGTAGTTCCCTGGGTCCTCCTTATGACCATTCTTATAGCTGGGAATCATATTAGCTAGTCTCCAGTCATCCAGATCCTCTCCAGATGACCATGACCACTGATAGATGATGGAAAGCAGCGCAGCAATCACATCCGCCAACTCCCTCAGCACCCTTGGGTGGATCCCATCAGGCCTCATGGACTTGTGACAGTCCAGGTGGAGCAGCAGGTCTCAGTTTCCACCTGAACTGTGGGGGGTTTCTTCTGCTCCCCGTCCCAGACTTCCAGGTCAGGTGGCTGAGTACCCCGAGGACAAGTGGTCTGGCTAGTAAAGACAGATATAAAGAAGGCATTAAGAACCTCAGCTTGTTCCTTACTTTCAGCAGTCATGTTCCCCTCTGCATCCTGTAGAGAACAGAGATTTTTCTTGGCCCTCCTCTTGCCATTTATAGAAACATTTTTTGTTATCACAATAGTGGCCAAGTTGAGCTCATACTGGGCTTTGACCTTCCTGATTTTTCCTCTGTATATGCCAGCAGCTTCCTTTTGCTCTCCCTGAATTTCCTGCCCCTTCTTCCACCAGACAGAAACTGTCTTTTTCTCCCAGACACTCAGCAAAATTTCCCTGTTCAGCCACACCGGTCTTCTTCCCCACCAGCTCATCTTTAAGCACACGGGGACAGCCCACTCCTGCGCCTTTAAGACTTCTTTCTTGAGGAGTGTCCAGCCTTCCTGGATCCTGTGCCCTTCAGGACTGACTCCCACGGGACCCTCCTACCAGTGTCCTGAACAATCTGAACAATTCAAAGTCTGCCCTTTGGAAGTCCAAGGTAGCAGTTTTACTGACAACCCTCTCTCCTCTGTCTCTCTAATATAGAGATCCACGCCACCACCATCAGTGAAGGCATTTTAGTCAGACCTCCTAATCACTTGGGCACATTCAGAAACTGCTTTGCTAGCTATGTACTTCTCCAGCTAAATTGCCAAAGAAGGTAGTAGCAGCTCCCTTATGTTTTCAGAGGAGCCCAGTCTTAGCAGTCATTATCCAGTACAGTCTCCAAATGTCTCCTGGAATAAGATTTTTAAGGACCTAGATTTAATGGAACATCTACTTTCTTTATTTTCTTTTCCTAGGGAAAAGCCTGGGACAGTCCTGGATGAGCAAAACAAGACACAATGCCTGACAGATAACATGCTTAGAGAGTAAGCAACAGATGAGCAAAGGTTATAATCTCAGGTTTGGATCCACAGGTTTAAATTCATTCTAAGATCTCTATGGGTGCCAAAGTCTAACGTATAGACAGCACAAAGTTTTATGCAAACCTCAACATTTGCAATGTTCACATTAAGGAGCAGGCCAATAGGTACTTTCATGTACAGTATATGTACACTTTATGTAGTAGGAAAAGCAAGTCACAAGATACTCCCAGAGTACAGTACACCCCCGAGTAAGTTTTCTCTGGAAAATCTTTCTGACCACACAGACTGCTCGCCAAGCATATAATAGAGCATGACTTAGGTTAAGATAATGGTGAAATGGAGGGTCAGTAACATGTAATCTCCAAAGCACATAATATAATCTACCCTAATTTATATGCATACTAAGTGTATGGTGTGAAAAGTGTCTTTAAAAAAAAAAAAAAAAAAAAAAAAAAAAAATCCTGCTCTTACTTGTTCCCTGCTTACATAAGAACAAAACTTTCTGAACCTTACAATAAAACATTTTTTTAGAGAATGCTGATGCACTTCATACATACTATTTCATCCTGCACTGAAATATGCAAGAATACATGTAATAAAGATATCTAAACAAACTATCAAGTGAGTAGCTATGATGCTCAGCTTCCCTTTAGTAATAGTCAGGATTTTGCTATTTTAGCACACTTTTCTATTATAATAATTAATAATAATACAAAATTAACCATTGATATCAAAATTGCTGGGGGGATTTTTGTTCAATCAGATGTGTTAATCAGAACCATAAAAATCTTCAGACATATAAAGATCTATAAATAAATAAATAAAAAGTTTTCTTAAATAAAATACTGTTTTCTTACAGTACATTTAGACTTTTAAATTTATATCAACTACTTCAAGTACTTTCAAAGCCTACAGATAAATAGGCATGGAAAAATAATCCCTGTTAAAACAAAAGCTGTCATTTCTGAATGGATCTTGAAACAGTCTCCAGTTAGGGGAGAACTTGGTAACCTTCAGATTTCATGAAAGAGTATCCCTGTATTTCAAGTGGAATGAAGCTAAGGGGAGTCAAGAAATTAGAGGAGAACAAAAATATCAGGCTAAAAGCAGCATATCAAAAGCTGGCCCTGGGGAGGAAGGAGAAAACAAAGTGGTACTGAAAATGGAGCAAAAATTCTTAAAGTTGGGCAGAGGCATGCACGGTGCCCCATCAGAAGAGCATCCTGCAAAGAAGGTAACTTTCTGTATTTCTAGACTGACCTGAGAAGGACCACCAAGTGCTGCCTCATTTCTTCTTCTTTTTTTTTTTTTTTTTCTTTCCTTTTTTAATTTAAACTTATGTGCTTAACATAAGCATTTTTTTGCTTCATCTTGTTTGAAATTCCAGGAAAATAATCTTTCATTATAAAATGAACATATATTTATGACCACTAAAGACAAAAGTCCCAGAAGCCTACTTTTCTTGATTTCAGTTGTGGATTTCAGTTGTTAGATTCCTCCATTTGCTATCCTTCCTAGCTTTTTTTCCTATGAAGAAACATGACTGTAAAGGGACTCAACTATATACGTTTAAATGTTAACTTTGGAAAGGATAGCTGTGGAATTCTCATATAGCAATTTCACAGCCACTTAAGGTCAAAAAATCAATTTGTGGTTGAATATGGCATATGCTCTAGAAAAAGATCTAGTTCTGACTCATGGAATTTGAGCTATGTATATTTTAGGTTAAAACTGGGCTTTAAGATACAGATCATCCATGTTCTACCCAAACTGAGATGAAGGCCCAGTGAATCTGACAATAACTGAAACTGTTTACCCTCCAGCATTATGTCCAGGTGAGCCTGGATCTCCACTTTAGATGACAGAGCTTCCTAAACACTGAGACAGTCATGCAAACATACAACCTTTTTCTAAGCCAATACATATCTTAATTTGCAGTGGTACTGAGAGATGGTCAAAGACACATGTAATGTTTTCTCCTACACACTTAGACCTCTCCTAATGCACTTGGACAATGATGAATTCAGTCCAGCTCATGAATGATGAATTCAGCTCAATGAGGAATTCAGCTTAATGATGATATCAACTCAATCATGAATTCAGCTCAAAAGCACAATCATAGAAATGGTAAAATGCCCTACTTTTCCAGTAACAGGCTTACTTAACTAGGGACCAGAGTGCTAGATGGTCCCCAGCCAGTAATAATTGAAATTCATAGCTCTCACCTTCCTGAAAAAGACATTTACCGCTAGACCAGTGGTAAGGCTAGGACTGGTCCATCCTTCATCCTACCTGAGGAGGTAGGACCGGGGTCAGAAAGGACAGATGGGCTGAATAATTTAATATGCAACATAAGCACCCAAATTACAGAGGCATTAAGACTGCATATGTCATTGGCCCAGGTAGCCCAATATGTAGCTTTAAGCATCCTCCCTTTGAGCATTTATGTCTTCCCTGGCTAGAGAGTGAGAGAGTTTCGGTAACTAGTTCTTGAATACCTTTCTCTGGGCGAGTGGTTTGTATTTGTTTATGTGCTGTGTCTTGACCCACCATCAGGTGTGTAGTCTGATTATGACCACAATTGCTATCTGCTATGTTCTAAGCCTACTGTAACAGCACACGAATGCTGGAAAGTATCACAGAAATACTAAAAATAAAATAAAATTTAAAAAGTATATTTCAAATATGAAAAAATAATAAAAATAATAATAAAAAACATGATGATTGTGAAAGAGGAAATTAAAATTATTCAGTGATTACAGAGGTTGTTAGTCCATTTCTAATAGAGTAGTTTATTACTTCATGTGTACCCTTTTCAGATAGCAGAACACACTTACCACATGTTCAAAATAATAATGTCATCCTCAATAGCAGATATCTCTTTCTTGGCAAAAGAAGATGCACAGTCACTGTCTCTCTGAAGACTGTTAAGACTGCCAAGGACCTCGTATCTCTTAAGGACTATTTGCTCCCACCAAATGCAGAAAGAATAAATAAATTAAAAAAAAAAAAAAAACTGCATTAGTAAAGCAAATGGTGAAAATTATCATTTAAACAATTCCATCTTTTTGGACATCTGAAATTAGCCACTTGGACTGCTGACCACTGCTGTAGTTGTTTGATTTTTGCAAGACCCTGTTTACCAGCCAGTATCAAAATTTAGCTGTGGAAGTTAGAATTTAATACAGTTACTAAGATCCTTATGAGATTGATTTATATATGTAATTAAACATTAAAAGCACTGACATGTAATCTCTCTACCCTTCATATCTGCTTTCCGGTATATTATATATATGAATGTAGAAGTCTCTGTAACTACACTTCATTGAAATCAGGTCTACTAGTTTTACGCCAGTAAAATCTAAGAGAATCATGTGGGATGACCAGATTGATGATATTTACAAAGTCCTGTCCTATTTTGTCACAGACAATCTCATAGAATCAAGGATACAGCTTGAAGAAATAATATATTTGTTTGCGCTGTGCATTTATCAAATCGATACTTATCAATTTATCTTTTTCCTATGATAATAAATTAAGTAAGGCCAAATTTCATCTGGCAAATAAAACAGTCAAAAGACTGGCACTAAACTACACATGGTTACAATCTGACTCTCCCTCAACTCCTCAAATGTGAAACTCTTCTGAAAAGGATTCTGTGACTATGGAAATGCATCTGCATTCTACCCTCTCCTAGCCCATTAAGCTGACTGATATGCTTTAGATTACAGTGACTTGGAAAAGAAAAATAATAGTTTTTAGTATAAAAAAAAAAAAAAAAGACAGAGAAATGAAAAGGAAAAAAAGTACCTTTTCAGTAAAAGCAGAAGGCAACAGAAGCTTTGGAATGAGTGCTTGCCAATAGAATGATTTCATGCTTTTGTTAATTAAAGGAACAAAGAAAAAATAGTGCAGTAGGCTGTATCCTACATAACAGCTTCTACTAATAAAAAGTAATAGACAATTTCCTGCATTCAATTCTTTTGAATACTATTATACAAGGTAATAGAGTTTTGGAAATGGAAGTCCTAGCAGCCTGTCAGAAAGAGCTTTCTTCCACTTTTTTTTTATTAAATGACTAAGTGCAGCAGTCTGTGTCCTATCTCTCCCTCTTGCATCTATTGGATTGTATTATTTTACATTTTGATTGAAATGATGTCACCAGCAGATAAAAGCCTGGCCCAGGCATTGTAATTGAATCAGCCTGAGTTGTTTATTCTAGTGATCTACAGCGATGCTTTCCTTGTCCTAACACAGAATACATAAAAGATCCCCTCTTGTTTAACATGCTACTGATTAGATCTATTTTTTTTTTAGAAGAAGAAGGAATCAAATTGGGGGGTCGAGAGAGTAAGAACTGGCATTTGGGGGGTGGGGCCCTTCTGCAGAAATGCAAAAAATAGATGAGAAGAGACACCATCTGCAAAACTTTCCATGTGTGACTGAAAGTTTAAATAAATAAATTTCACATAGCATCAGTACCAGATGCAAACAGATTTGATTGACAACATCTAAATGATAGTTAATGGGAACATGTACATTTTTTGAAATATTTTTCATGCTCATTTCCAAAATCAGAGAATTATTCAATTTTTTATTTAGAAATAAGTCTTATCTTTGAAGAAGATATATTTCAATTTGCTATTTTTTACTGCTATTAAAAATATAGTAAGTTAAATAATTAAATTACTATTATTGACATTCCATTTTCATTTAAAACATATTAGATTTAATAGACTAAACCAATATTCAGATAAGATGTGTTAAGGATAATCTATAATTGGCATTACTGAGAATCATATTTTATAAATCATACAATGACAGAGGAAAAAAAAGAATTATAAGAACCCTTCACTTAGCACATTTTGAAAACAATACTTAATCTGATAATTATTTTAAAAGAAAGTCTGTCTTTTATGTAAAGTGCTATTTTTTTATACACACTCACACAGAAACCTTACTGAAAATGAAATGAAAAATATTGCACTATTTTATGTGATGTGCATATCCTCATGCAAAACTTCTTCAACAGTATTTTGGAGGGATGTTTTTGTTTCGTTGCTTGTGGTTTTTGTTTGTTTGTTTAACTTCTGGGTCTTTCCTCAAAGTAAAATGCATTTGTATGAGGTTTAACAGGAATATGAAAATAGATGAAAATATGCCAAGCCCATCAGGCAATTTTCTGAAATGCCTTTTTGCTTAAAACCTATGAATTGTTTGTCTCAAATCTGAGTCTGGCAGCTAATTCAGTTTGTTATTTGGGATTTCTGTATGAGTAGGGAGTACAGGTCTACTTTGAGAAAGTATTTATTTAATGCATAAGTAAATTCTGGGAACACAAATAAATGAATTATTTTACAAATAACTACAGTTAATAAAATATTTTCAAGGAAAATGTTATTAAATACAGTAATAAAAAAAATAATTTTGGATTTTACTTAATCTAAAAAATTCAAATGTATACAATATCTGTAATAACACTACTTCCCACAAGTGAAAATTAAAGTCAGCAAGAAGGTTTTATTAATGAATAAATATATCTGGTATCTCCATATATATATAACTTATTTTTAGTGTTATTTCCTGATTATTTGCTAAAATTTATGAATTAAAAATACATTTCCCATACCATTTACAGTCTATTTATCACTCCTAATAGCTGCATTACAAAGTTCACTCATAATAATTGCTGATACCTAACACATATACCTTTGAGACCTGCAGATTTTTGCGGTTCATGTGTTGTCCTGAAGGTATCGCTATTTGAAAGCACATGTGAAAAATATTTTTTAATATTTCTAGTCAGTGATGAACTCAGAAGTGAAAAGCTAGAAGATATACTAACTATATTTATAAATGTGTTTGTCTGGAGTGTGTTTTAATGAATGTACTTTGATTGGATTTAACCCTTCAACATGCACTTATTAGAATGAGATGGGTGATGCACTTTTATCTTGGTTTTCAGTACTGATACTGCAACCTTCTTGGAAAGTAATAATTTCATGAAAACTAAACTGAAGTAAAGAACAAATTAATTCAGATCTGTCATTTAGAATTATAAAGCAAACTCAATGCTTTACCTGTAAACAATCATGAGTATTACAGTTGGCCACAGTCCTGTGGCCATGTAAAGAAAGCCAAGCTCACCAAAGCACCGATCCATATTCAGTCCCCAGAGCTGCTTAAATGTAATTTGCATCACAGAGGTTATGCATTTGGTCTCTGGGAAAGAAAAAAAAAAAAAAAAAAAAAAAATGTAGGCAATGTTGATTTAGCCACCCTTCAATACTCTCCAGCAGCTGCCTCAGGGAATAGCACTCAGAGGAACATCCCAATATGCCACGCTTTTTCTCACCATCACATTATGTTCTTGTTAAAGCATAAGTGGTAGGTACAGGCAAATTGATTTCAGCAAAGAAAAATCATTGTGAACATGAACTCCGGTATCCAAGCCCCTCAAACACAAACAGGGATTTTTTATATATAATTCAGAGAAACAATTAACTTTTTCATAGCAATTTTAATAATTTTGGAATTTTCACTATGAATTCCTGTGAAAAATTGGATGTTTGGTGTGCATCCTAATATCGTCAATGGGATTCCTGATTTTAATGGGAGTTGGTTCAGTCACTGCCAGCAGAAAGGTGTGAAGAAAAAGAAGGAAAAGCCTGTATTTCAATTTGTTATTTCTAGTCAATCTCTTACAAGAGTATGCTCCTTTGAGATTTGCAGCCACTAGCATATTTGGTATACATGGACATTTTGTAGCTTATCAAAAGCAAACTAAACTTTCAAACCTATCAAAGTTTGCAAAATAAATGTAAGTTGGCAAAACGTAATGCCAACAAGTGAAAACAATCACTAGAAAACAGGCAGATGGAAATGGGTAACAACAACCACAGTGGTAAGAATGCAGCAAAATCAAGTCTTTAAAAATGAGAAGGAAGAATGCATGTGTGTGTGCTTGATTTGAGTAATGACATTTTAAAAAATATTCAGACGCCAGTAATAATGATGTTTAAACTGGAAAAAGCAATATAGACTCTACAATGTTCCTTCCTCTAGTGTTTCAAAACTGAGGTTAGGGAAAACAGTTTCCACATTAGGTGGTGTGCTTTAAAATCTTGAAAATGTTTTAACTCATTCCTTAAACTAACTAATGCAAGGAACCCAAAATAAGTTCAAAGTGTACTGTTAGACATATTAGTAATATTTCATGTCTTTCTTTCATCACAGCAACAGGCTTAAATATATATATATATCAATTAAAAAAAAAAAAAAAAAAAAAAAAAAAAGCTAAAACTTCAAGTATATCTTATATCTAAACAAGGTATGCAACACATGAAGAAATGGGGTTTTGCTTAAAAGAAATGGCAATTTCCTTTACCAATTGTCCAATTGTCTTGTCTGGGGTACAAACAATACTTCAGAACCTAAACCCAACTCTTTCTAAAGCAACTCGAATAAGACACCAGGTTTTCAAAAATATTGTGCCCTAGCAGGCTCCTCTGAAATCAATTATTTAGAAGAAAAAAAAAAAAAAAAAAACTAATTGAGTAATCTAATACATAATCCTCCTTTTGAAAATTCTGGTCCAGAAAATTTAAATAACCATCCAAGACAGCTAAGTATATATAGGTCCTCCTGCTTTTTCTCAGAACGGATGCATGATCTGTGTTTTGTCTTTTCTTTTAAAAATAATTAATACTAATAGCCATGAACCTATCTCATAAAATCAAAACAACAACAACAACAAAACTGTTTTACATTAAGGAATAGTAAGAAAATAAGTAAAGATACAGATGTTACTATAAGTCTTTAAGGAATTATTATAAATTAAAACAAATGTAAATATACAAATAATTCTATGGCTATATGTATGTGTAGATACACTTACATGCACATAAACATCAGAAAAGCAGAGGGTGAAATTTCTTTCTAAGTTATTTATAAAATGAGCTAGAGATGAATTAATTGAATTGTACAAAATGTGATTGTTTAAGAAAATACATTACAACTGAAAGAAAAAATGCTTGTGCAGCATATTATTTCATCCAAGAAAGTATGCATATATATATATAAAAAAAAGTTTACATGTCATCGTGTTCCATCTTTGCATGTACTTGCTCTTTATCTCTAAAGCAGCATACGTTCCATATGAGAGAGGGGGTTGCCATGGTATCTGCACTTTAAAAAATTGAATAGCAGATCTAAAAGAAGCATAAAATCGATTTAACAAGTTGTCATGTAAGTTACCCTGGCCCATAAGTATGAAATCTGTGCACCTTTTTCTGTACAAAAATGTTTATTTAAAATAATAATAATAATAATAAGTTTTAGTCACAGAGCTAAATATGCTGCTTGTCATTAGGTTTGTCTCCTTATCAGTTTACAAACAATTTGGGTGTGTACTTATAAAAATACACATTTTCAAGCACTTTTTTCATTTTCTCTTAAAAATACAATAAAATACAGTAATATTAAAGAAGTAACTCTAAGCAGTGCTTCAAATTCTGAAGATAAAATACTGACATATATTTGGAGACAAAAATAAACTTCAGTTAAAAATTCACTACTTTATGAAGTTCTTACTCATTCTAAATAAAAGAGGTTTCAGTAATCACCTTGAAGATGGTCTTCTTTTATTTTTGATCACTCTGAAGAGAAAACTCCATAACTATAATCTGGGACTTCCTAGAGTCAGAAGCACAAACAGGCACTCACAATTTTAGCTCCCAGTCTCCAGGGGAGGCCAGATAGTTCTTGCAAATATAGTTATATGGTGTCATGGGCAAATTAGAGAAATGTGTTTTTCCTTCTCTCTCCCCACCCCACCCTCCTCTTAGAAGAAGAAGAAGAAGAAGAAAGAGAAATGTTGATGGAAGAATAGTATAGGTGGAATATGGCAGTTTGTTCCAAAGCTACATTCTCCCAACTTCCCTGCAGGATGGGTTACCACAAACTCATTGAGTAAATCACAGCCAGAATCATTACTTCTGCTGAAACACCCTCATTGGCTGAACATAGCCTTTGGGAAAAGGTCAATGTTACCTAGCAACTACTAAGAGCTAGTGCCTTTTTATAAATTAACCCCTTCATATGCAGCTTCAATAACATCTTCCATTACAAAAGGACTTCCTCTCTTCTGTGCAAAACATACTAGGAATCAATAGGTTCAGCTGTCAGAAGTTGCCCAATGAAATCATGGTTGAGCCTGAAAATGCTTTTAATGATTAGATTTGTTCACATATAATCTTAACTATGTTCAAATAGAATTATGCTGATCTCTCATAAACCCATACAAAAATCAAAGGCTGTTTCACAGAGCTTCCAGAATTTTGTATGCCAAGTTTCTATCTCTGTAGCTTGGCTGTAGTTAGGTCCCAGGACAGAAGAGTCATAGAACAAAGAAAAGGTGGAAGAGTAAGGCAAAATCCACAAAGTAGCCACAGACACCTGTCCCTCTGCAGGGTAGGGGCACTTTCTTATCACCTTGTTCACTATTTTGAAGGTAAAGTCCATATTGAAATAGGATGTGAACATGGCTGCATGTGACTAAGGGTAGTTCTTTGGCTCAGGGATCCCAAATAGCTGATGTGCTGGGGATTACCATGCTCAGGGAAAGTCTGTGTTAGGGAATGCAGGCAGAGACTGTGATAAGAGCAACCAAGAAGCGGACAACCGCTATACCTAATATTTTACCTCATGCAAGGACTCTGTCATGACCCATTGTTTGTTTAGGTTTGCTTTGGCTCACCAAACCATCTCTATTTTTACAAAATAGCATGCAAATTTATAGGCAGTTCAGATACCAGCTATGTGCAATCTGATGAATTGGGACTCTTCCATACATGTCTATGCCATGATATACTAAAAAGAGTATCAGAAAGCTCCAAGAAATTTAATGGCTGGACCACAGAACAACCAGTACTGCAGTCCATATCAAAAAGTGCAGATGTTCTGCTTTTTAGACATAGCCAATATTTGCATGACTCATCTGTTATTTTCAGAGAAGTTACGACAAGATGGAAACGGTTTGCAGAATTTAAATGAGAAGCTGAGTTACTATTTTTGCTTCTTACAACTCACTGAGTAGCAAAGATCTACTTAATAATAGACCTGTAAAACAAGTTCATGTCTTCAATACTTCATGTCAAAAATGAAGGAAGTATGATTAACAAAATTCACAGTACTTATGCAACACCTGAAATACTCTACTGAATTCAAATCCAATGTCTTAACTCTCCCAGCCTCTCTCTGTCTGCAGTCTATAAATTAATCTATGGTGCATAAATACAGTCTTGTACAGCTATTCTCTAGCCAGCAGTAAAACTCACTTGACTTTTAATCCTAATTCTACCTCATTGAGAAAAGCCTGGCCTAGTTGATCAAATAAAAAGAGCTTTTAATTACATGAGTTAAGGACAACAGAGTCATCTGTACAACTCATAGTGTTTTGCACAACATATATATATATATAAATATATACATATATATAAAATAATATTTCTGATAAAAAAATATAAAGAGTTGTATCAATTTTGTACAGTCCATTTTGCACTCAATGACCTTTCCCAGGCAAGTAAGCAGCAGTGTCTGTTCCCATTTTGCAAGATTGTAAATAGCTAGTTTTACAGCAGATGTGCACTTGCCATCCAGTCAGCAAATATCTTGCCAAAGACTGGTCCTCAAGCATTCTGTTACTTGCCTATCAAGATCAAACAGATCAAACAGATGGGGGCAGATGGGGGCATATGCAAACAAGAATGGTTACTGCAGTTATGGAAGCAAAAAACTGCAGGACTAACCTCTAGGAAGCCACAATCTACAAAAGCTACTGTTCATGGAACACATTGATGGTACTAAATCTCTGTTTTTTTTGTTTGTTTATTTGGTTGGTTGGTTGGTTTGGTTTGGTTTTAAGGAAATCTAGAAACAGCAGCTAAAAAGCATGACTTCAAGAATGTATCTAAAACAACAACAATAACAACAAACACAGAATATGGCAAATTCATTATAACATTGGTAGAAAAGGCAACCCTGACTTGCTTGGACTGAAAGGAATGAAATATTTTTGGAAAAGAATGGTCTTTGACTTAAATGGCATTTCATATTTTATTTTCCATACCAATCTCAACCTAATATTTTACTTGCATTTTTCTTAATTTAGACTCAGCTGTCTATAATAATACCCTTATCTCTCCACCAAGTGAAATTTACTTTGTATCCAGCAAGGCATTAAGTCTTTCTAGCAACTCCATCCAATATACATTATGCATAGTAGGTCTGTCAGCAAAGGACTGTCCAGTCAACTAGTATATTATGTTCCCCTTCAAGTCCCTTAGTCTTTGCTACTTCTTAATAACTAATTAATTTTAGGTCATATGCCTTCCTCATCACCATCTTGCTTTTTTTCCAGGAAGAAAATGAATGGAGTATCAGCGGAACCACCATAACTAATGTCAGGATTTTCTTGTTAAGAGGTTTGATAAATTGTCTAAATATATATGTGCTTTGAGTTACAGGGTTCATTAATAAATAATCATTTCTAAGGCTGAGAACAATAATTAGATCAGGGTTCGTGTCTGTCAAGTTATTTTTTTTTTTTCAAATCACTAGATTAAGAGTTTAATACATTATACATGACGGACTCCAGGCCTTCTCCAGAGTCACTTTGGGTTGGATTCATGAAGGAAGTAAGGGTAGAATTTATTTCAACTAGTTTTTCAGGGTTACAAAGTAGTCATCAACATCTTAAGTGCTCTTTTTTATTATTATTATTTTGTAGTCAGTGGACAAAAAGGTACTTCTGAAATATCATTCACCTTTTCCAAAGGTAGATGTTTCAGTCAGGACAAGTGGTTGGCAGCCCAGGTATGCTCACTGGCTGTAAAGGGATTCTAGATGATTCACCTAGGTATGGACAGACAAATCTGAGGTTAGGTGGAAAAAAAAACACCCCAAGGACTCGGAAGTTGTACCTACCTGCAGGCCAGTCTCTGGACATTATCCATAACTGCCTTTGTCTTGAGGCCAAAGTTCCATGCCTATATTACACTTAAGCCTAGCAGTAAAACAATATAAGGCAAACTTTTATATACATCATGTACTAGTGAGGTTGCATTTTGGTAAGCCTCCAGACGTACCATATAAAGCCAACAAGAAACTCATCAGCTGAAGTACAGCACAGGTCTTAATCCTGCTGCTTTTTCAAAAGGAACAGTGAAAATATTTACAGAAGATAAGATTGAGTTATCATTTTTAAAACATCTTAGAGAAACAGGATATATATATACAGATATGTATTTTAATATATTTACACACATACATACATATATACATACATACAATGTTAACCAGTAAGCAAACATTAGAGCCACAAAAACACAAGTTATAAGCAGTAAAGTTAAATTTATAAATCTTTGTGCTTCAGAAGCATTTTAGTACTATTGAGTGGTGAGGCACTGGAACAGGTTGCCCAGAGAAGTTGTAGATGCCCCATCCCTGGCAGTGTTCAAGACCAGGTTGGATGGTGCTCAGGGCAACCTGGTCTAGTGAAAGGTGTCCCTGCCCATGGCAGGGGAGTGGAATTAGATAATCTTGAAGGTCCTTTCCAATCCAAAACATTTTATGTTTCTCTTATTATATTTGGATACATATCCTCCAGTCTTTAGTTGAAATCCCTGTACAGAAGATTTGATGACATTTTCATTAAGTTACACATTAACAGACACATGACTTCACTCCTAAAACAGAGAGACAGGGACAAAGAGAAAGGCTGAACACAGCTTTTTGACTTGGTCTTACCTGGGATCTTTTGAGGCTATTTATTTTTAAATACCTTAGTTGCTACGAATTGGCAATATGTGATGCTTTTTGCCCTGTCTACCCATGTCCCTGTAGCATTGGATTGTGCTACTGTTTATTTTCTCATTCTCCCATCTCAGTCTTGTTACTTTTCTCTTACTGTGTCCTTCCCTTTAGCAGGCTGGACAAACAGAAATAACAAGAAAATCTTGAGAACAAAAAGAATAATTAAAAATATGTATCCGAAGTGATTCCTCTAAACTATTTCTTGTGAAAAATGCTGATTATGTATAATAAGCTCTTTGTGAAGAGGTATAACATCTCATGAATGTTTCTTACACTGGAAAGGAACAAAAGATTACTGAACAGCTAAAATACCATTGTGAACACTGTGAACCTGCTGTTTTGTTCTGAGGGCTTACATCCTAATTATAGCAGTTTTCTTTATTCTTTCTTTAAGAACCCTTTTTTATCGCAGTGTGGACTGGACATAAACATTCCGTTGGATCCTATGTGTAAATAATGAAAACATAAAAACTATGGATTTTTCCCCTATCAAGCAGGTTAATAGTTTAATTGTATACAGTTATTCTTACATTAAAAGCTGCATACCTGGCAAGCTTTATCGGGTAACAGGGACTTTTAAATGTGCCAATGTTTCTACAGAAGTAACGCAGGTCAATTGCAAAAGGGATAACCATAATGATTAAATCATTAAAATTTTGTCTATGCTTCACAGAGCATAGAGAAAATTAACTTCCCACCAACCTCATTTTTCTGCTGAACATGAAATAATGATTTTCTGCCAGTATAATTACAAAGCTAACATCTGATAGAGTCAGCATCCAGGGGGGATTATCACATGCATGAGTATTAGACCTCATTACCAGCTTGACTGCAAAATTATTACATCTTGTAATTGGATGGTGAGATTTATATACAGATTGGCTGGGTTCTCTGTAAGATTGTAATTACAAGCTTCGTTGGTTCGCTACTTATCACACGGTGCAGGAGGAGGCAAAAACAAGCAGAGGAAAGACCATTTCATTAAGCCATAACCCTATCAAGGGAGGAGCACTGTAACATCCCTGTATTTATTAGGCCAAACAGAGCTGTTTGCAGAAGGGGAGGCCATTTATTACTGCCTGACAAATGGGATTTCATTTATTTAACCTCGGTGATCTATTTCAGTAAAATGTACAAACGAGCCATCCATTTTATGATTCCGGAGTCAACGCCTCAATTATCTAAAGGCTAACTGACTGTTAAAGCACCCATCTGCTAGGATGAATTCATTGATTTAATTTGCTTCATGTTACTGAATGATTCTTCGTAGCCGGGGAGGGGAAAGGAGTGGGGAGGGGGGTTGGCGGTTTAGGAGAATGCATCAGAGTGATTCAGCGCACTGGTGTCTGTCTGCATGTGTGCATGCACGCTCGTGTTTTTTTAATCCTTCAGCACAATAGAAGAAGGCGATCAATAGCAGCTTAAATTTTATGAGACAAGGAGTTAAGTTGTTCAGCCCAAGCCAAAACACCTTTGTTCTACCATAACAAGTAATCTCTGTGGTGGAATTAATATTGACAAGCTGGCTTCTTTGTAGCTAATTTTGTGGGTGCCTGAGCCAATCAGGAGCCTTGCAGTAATAGAGTTGTTATTAGAGTTCATTATAAAAGCTGTGGATCAATGGCTACACTGGGAGGGAGAGGACATGCTGCAGCAGAATGCATATGTATGCTCAAGGAAATGAAATCCTTTTAATGTCCTTGTAATAATTTATTCTATAGCTCACTTTTACTTAAAAAAAAAAAAAAAAAAAAAAAAGGAATCTTTCAAAAACAGAAATGTTCCTTTGTGAGGCTTTTAATTTTATCACAACACTGAAAACGATAGGAAGAAAAGTAGAAGTTTAGGGGTGGAAAACAGGGAGACCTTTTTAGCTAGTTCTGAGTTTTATCAGAAATGGATTTCATTTGGAAAATGTCACCACTCCCATCCTATCCAAACCACGCAGGCTGGTTTGCTGAAAGCTTAAGCCACAGTGAATGTAGCATTGATGTCTTTTAAGCCACCCCTTTTCTCTTGCCTCCCTAAACCGTCTGTCTCATTAAATCTGATTTTTAGTTTTTCTTTGACGGGGTGTCATTTTGTAGAAAACATCTTTACATTCAAGGAGAAGTCACAAATAGCACACTAAAGCTTTTTCTCCTGTGTTTCTAGGGAGGAATGACCTGTATGCTGTAAGTGAGTTAGCACTTTCAGAAAGCTGACAAGGAGTTCACAGAACACAGCTCTTTGTAAAAGGTTGCCTCTTTCAGCTGTAAAAGGGCCCTTCTTGATGTAAGTGTTCCCAGAGTAATAATCCATTTCTCTTGTGGCAGCCTCCAGCTCATGCTATAATCTTTCCCACAAGCTCTGAATCAGTACAAGAAAGCTGTTTACTGGACAATTTTCCCTGCATCTCAATGTCAAATGATATTGCATTAAAATGTGAGAACATCGCACTCTAAAAAAGGCAGAAGGATCAAAGGGAACCCTCACAGTGAGTGAGTTGAGACAAATTAGCATCTTGGTCATGGTTTCCTAAATATAATAATATGGCATTTCAGGGCCATGAGTTGTTTGCTTTGCATCCTTCCTTTTATTTCACTAAAATAAATAAATAAATAAATAAATAAATAAATAAAAACATTTATTTTTTCCATCTCCCTATTTTTTCTCTGCCAAAAACATTGAATCACTTTCAATTGATGCAATTAAACAGGGTAAGTTCCTTGCGTAGACAATGTTGTTTCAGTTCCAGTAGATATCAGTAAGTCAATATGAGAGATTTTTCTGCAAAAATAAAACCCTCAAATATGAGCATTGCTCTGTTTTTTTTGTTTGTTTGTTTGTGTGTGTTTTCAATTATCACATTTTTTCCCATAGATTGACAAAAATAATAATTTCAATTTCCTCATTTTTTTTTTTCCTCCAGACCTCTCTTAAAACTTAGATTCTATTTAATGTAGTAACAGAAAATATTCCGGGACAGTAAAGTTGGGATTCAAAGAAAACTTGCCACTACGTTTTCTATACACTTTTTCTACCACTCTTCTCCTCCAGATGGAGGAAACTAGGTGTGTATCAAAAATCAGTGATGGAAAGAGTTGAAAGTGATGAGAAAGGTCCAAATACAGAAAATATAGCAACCCACAGAACTTAAGAATAATTTTGTGTTAATCAGAAAGTTCTGAATTTGACGATTTATTTCTTTACTTTTCAAAATTTCAGAATTTTGAGATAATATCTCAACTGGAATTTTGTTTTGAAATGGAGTGAAAGATGAGCGTATTTCCTCTTTCCTCAGATCAAATAAATATTTTTTAACAATCAGCCTTTCTCATTTTTCTCTTTTCTTCATAATGATTTATTCCTAATAGTGGAAGAATCTCAACAGAAACTTATTTGCGGTTTTAGTGTTTCCTCATGCTATTCTCTGACATTCATGTCCCTCCCAGAATCTTCCATGATCTTTCTGACGGTTGAACTTCAGCCATGATGATGTCATTGTTCTTTAAAGTATGCCTCATGACATGAGGTATGTCATGTTCTTTGAGGTCAAGTAGGGAAAGCCTGTAATGAAAGGGAAAAATGGACTGGTCAATGAATAATGCTGTGTATCAGAGGTCAAAAGGAGCTTCCATACAGTAAAAATAACTGTCAAAATGAGCACAATCCTGCAACATTGATGAAAACAACAGAAAAAGGCTTTTTAGGCCATTGTGAAATCAGATCACAATGAGGCTGATACAGAGATTAAGGGCAACCTAAATAGGGCTCTAAACTTAAATGAATATTACCATCCTCACTGAAAATGGAGATTAAATGCCAACCCAAAATGTAAGGGTAAGATAGCTACTGGGAACTGCCACATCTAAATATAGATGTAACAGAACAGCTCCAGCAATACCACTCAGAATCAGTCTTTCTGAATCAAATCTGGTCAAATAATTTGGTCAGAATCAGATAATAAAAATCATAATATAAACTATGTGAAACACCAGTTTAAGCTGAAGCTTAAAACAATTGTACTGCCTTAGTGCCTGTAAGTATGGGTTTGGACTTTGTAAAATAGGAAGGCTCTTCTAATCCTGGGTGTCTGAATTTTCTTCTCTTAAGAAATCTGAACTCCTTCTATGAGCAACAACGAGGAATACCCCTTCCAATGCAAAGCAGAAATTGCCCCAGCAAATTATTTCTTATTCAGTATACATTATTTCTAGTAGACCATCCATTAGTATTTTTCCAGCATAGTGCTGTAAGTGCTGTGTGGTCAGGCCCACCATGAGCTACATAGAGTTGAACAATAGGAAGCCCAGAGGAGCAATTATAAATTTAGCATTATGCTTTCATCCATGTTTCTGCCCTCATCAATTTATCTACTGGGCCCCCAGCCAGACTTTCTTAGTGTTTGCTTGAAGCTCTTCAGGACACTAAATTTCTTCTTGCAGAATGTTTTGGGCTACTCCATGCCAATGTAATGCAAACACAGAAATAACAAATGATCTGTAGTTTTACATTCCCTAGTACTAAATTTCACTTCTTTAAACCACTCATTACTCATTATTCTCATTCACCTACTTTCCACCATTTTAAAGACTGGAAGTTATTCTGTTTGCTTTGGTACTTGCTGAAGCACACAACATATCTTGCTGTGAACCCTTGATCACTGACTTCAAAAGTTACCTCTATACTTCATTACAATCCATTATCAGTTCTAGTAACATAAATGTGGATTAAATGCTTCCAGCATTAAGATCAGTCTCAAATACCCATTGATTTCAATGAAAACAGAATTTCATGTTGTAGATCTGGTTCTCTGTCACAACACTTCATTTTACTGACATTACCTCAAAAACTTCACTGAGACATCCCAAGATTTATTCTACACTAGAAGTAAAGAAAAAAACAGACCACACTTAAACAGTTCAGCCCTAGAAGAGGTGCTTTCTTTGTTACAGGTTTATCCTTAGTGGAGATGAAATATATTGGGTAGTTGTAACGGAAAATATTTTGAATAGCATTAGTGAGGGGAGAAGAAAAAAAAAAAAAAAAAAAAAAAAAGGCTGAAGAACACACATTTTTCATCCCTATTGCTTGCAATTAACACACTCAATAATCCATTGAATGTAACTGAACATTACATATACAGCTGCAGTAAAAAGCATCTACTATTCAAGTTTTAAAGCTACACATCCTTTGGCCTTATACCTCAAAATAGGCTTGGGGCAGGAAGGTACTACAGTATAAATACATGTCTTAGAGTATGCTATTCTTCAGCAAAATGTGTGCTGTAATGAGATAACACCTTCACCATATCCTGAAGGTGGACAGTTATCTCATTACAAAGTATGTATGGTCATGTTTTATTGACTAATTCAGTTTTATTTTTATTTAAAAATTTTCAGTATGACTCAATTGTCCATAAACAAACCAGTAGAAGTGATTTTTAGTGACAGTAGATTTTTGCTGAAAGGCTGATTATAAATTTCAACAATACAAACGCCAAAATTTCTACTAACTTTAAGGAAAGTAAGATATATGTCAACAGATTTTTGAAAACATCACTTTCCTCTTTAAAAAACTCATGCTTTATCTAACCAACACACATTAAGATCTGCTGCATTTTACAAATTAAATATGTCCACAACTCAGAAAAGACATTTGTCAGAAGAATCAAACAATGTAGTCATGGTAACCCATAATTAAAGATTAGATCCAAAAACTGTTGACAAAACAGTCATCTACCATACACACATTCTCTCTCATATTTTTAGTAATAAATTCTGAAGAAAAGTTGTATAGAAAACAGAGTTTTTTACTTTTCTTTCAAGTAATTGCGGGTGGAAAGGCTGTTATTTAGAGCAGAACAGAGAATAGAAAGAGTGTGGCCAAATGGACACCAAAAAGGTATCTGTGTTGTTAGCTCCAAGCAAACTTATTTCAAAGGGAGGTTTATTGAACAGGGTTACCAAAGCACCATAGACACAGCATATAAAGTATCAGATTGTCTCCCCACAACTCTGTTAAAACAGAGATAGCCAAAAATATGACCGTGGGAGATGGGATTTAATATTTGAGTTATCACTTGCTATGCCTTATGACTAGGAAAAATAGGTTAGTTAAAATGTTTGGGAAGAGTGATAGTTCAAGAGTCACTGTTTTCCCTCCTGGTAACTCCACACCTACCTGATAATAACTTTACTAATGGACAGGAAAAGAACCCTAACTAGGAGAAGAAAGGGATGAGATAAGGGTTAGATATGCTCTGATAATTAAGACATTTAAGATCCCAACTCCATTTTCACCAAGAGAACTAGAATTTCAATTACATATTTGGGCACTTGTAATATTGGTAAGTACTGGTCTGGATCTAATCATTATTGTTTTAAGCAAGTGATTTCTATAATCTAGTAAAACATAAGGATTATTTTATTTCTTAAGGACTCCTTCCTTCACTTGGTTATGAGGACATGATCAACACACTGATTTTAATGAAACAGTAATATTAATTAACCATTTACTTAGGTAGAAAATTAATATTCTTGATGACACAAGTAAAATAATACTTTAAACAAAGTCTGTAATACTAGTAATGAACATTCAACAGTTCTTAGAAGTGACCTCATATGAACAATTTGTATCATAAGATTAACAAGAGACTAGAGTAATTTTGTGACATAAAAAGCTCCTTTTTCAAGGAGCTTTTTTTTTTTTGCACAAAATAAACAAATGTTGGGAACATACAAGAACACAAGGAAACTATTTCTGAATAAAATCTGAGAAATTTAAGATTCCATTGTTTTTGACAACATCTACACTTTTGCATAGATGTAATTTATTAAAAAAAAAAATAAAAAATAAAAAAATAATAAAAAAGAAGATCATTACTTTAAAAATTGTGAAAATACAGCAGAACTAAAAAGGTCCTTCTCAGAACCTTGTTTTATTTTGCTTGGTGAAATTTTTCATCATTATTCTTTCTCTGCTGACAGTAATTAAAAAATAAAATACTTAGAGTCATCAGGCTAACAGCCTGTGAGATCCAGAAAAAGCTAAATCCAAAAGTATCACTGTTTCTCATTTTGCAAATAAGGTACTCACTTAACACTCTTTTTTTTTTTTTTTAAAAGTAGATTATATACTTCTGAACAGTAAGTTCCTCAAATATTTTTTCTATCATTTCTTATTTGTGTGCTACTCCTGACAGCTGTGATCATAAAGAAACGTAGTCTTCATGTGCAGCTGGAAACCCTCAGGACTTCTGTGGAAAAAATAAAAATAATAAATGTTTTCCTTAAGATAAACACCCTCAAAATGGGAAGAAAGAATAAATAAATTAGTGACTGTCTGCCGAACATATGATTTGGAACACTTGCTCAGAATCAGGATCAGTGTTTAGGCAACATTTCTCTCCTCCCCCTCTTTCCAGGTGTCAAATGGTGTGTCAAAATTCAGTGTATCTACTTGTTCAACTTCTTTGATCTAGCATTCACCAAGTGAGATCATTTTTTTCCAGTTTGATCCTCTGCTATCTGTGACTTCCTAGGTCTCTCATTCAAGTACTGGGCAGGCCTGGGACTATTTAACTTCAAAAAGTCAGACAACAGAAAAGAAGAAAAGACACTGTGGCTGTCTGGTCAGTGTGGTAATGCAGATCACTGGTGGGCATTAAACTGAGTTTTCTGTCACCAGGGCATAAGAGTTTTCTATGCTACCAGGGCATAAGAGATCTCTGTACCCTTCCAGAAGTATTTTTTACACCATTAATAAAATTACCAATTCCAGTAAATTGAATGAAATTACAACATTGGATAGAATCTAGTATTTATATTAATAAAATCAATACACTAATTTTATTATTTTAGTATGGTATTTTTTTGGGTGGGAAGTGCATGGGAACTTATTGCTTCTAGCTCTTAGGTAAACACTTAAGTCAGCAACCTGTAGTGCTGTGCTCCCCTGTAGGTATTACAATGTTGAAATCTATTGTGCACAGCAGAACAGCTTCAACAGGAGACAAGGGAGCATTCACCTTGGAATATCCTACACCTCAGCAGTGGAAGTGCTTAACTAATGCATTTACTGTACACCTCTTTTCTACTTTTTCCCCATTTCCTATGCCTAAGGAGTATACAAATCCTCCTTTGCAGGATCCTAGACATATGGGTTGCAAATTAAGAAGCTTGTTGCTACCTCAGTCTTGGGAAAAGAGCACTGCACTCCCGCTAAAAATATCTGCAAAAGCTACATGATATTTCTGCGGTGGATCAAACATTTACAGCAAATAAAATAATAAAATCTAACACACAATGGGTTCTCTCCCACACCTACACTGAACAAGCCCAGTCTTCCTTAAATACTGAGTAGCCCTCCACTGATCCTCATGTTAACTTTTATTCTTACGTAAAGGTTTTTCTTCTTGTGAAAACAATTCTCAATCATTCTTACCTACTTCATTTTGTGGGAAAATGGAACTGAAGTAAATATCAAAGTATACAAAAAGGATGGGTAGGAAGAAGGGTGCCTAAGTAATATAACTCTGCATTTCTGTGAGACCAGGACTGAGACCAGTTGAATTTGGGGAATGTCATGGTGCTTGCTCCCCGTCTTTGGAATGGGGAGTGGACATCATCTCCAGAAAAAAAAAGTAGCTGCCAGGCCTGAAAGGGAAAATGCACATTAGTGCTACCTCCTCACCTTGCACCATCACAGGCAGGTTCCCTGTTTTCTCTATACTGCATCTTCTAAGCCTACCTCAGAGCAAGTTTAGCCCTTGCCTGAAAAGAAAACGTCTCCCCAGGGAGGCTCCACATGGCTCTGGTCCCAGCGAGGTCCCAAATGTTTCCCAGCTGGGTGAGAGCAGTCCCACCCTACCCCAGGCAACAAAATGTCTCACTACAGCTATGAAAATAACACTTGATATATAACACACATATGGCATGACTTTCCCACTTGCACCGCAGGACTTCATCAAACAGTGGAATAACTATGGCATAAAGCCTGCATAAGTAAGGCAAGAATAAGACCCTTTTCTGTTCTGTGCAGCTTGATCATATGAGCAGCTGAGCATTTCCCACTAAGTGCTTAGTGCCCTCTCCTCACATCTATTCGATTTCAGTGAAAATTCAGCTGGCAAAGTTAATCGCTTACAACCTACTATTCTGATGCAATATGTTGCTCTCATTCAGGAAATCTGAACTGAGTATACAAATTCCCAGGTCCCTCTGACAGTCAATAACTTACTATTTGAGTGCAGTGAGCACATTAGCCCCGAACAGCTTGAGACTGCATTCTCCATTGATCAGATAAACAATTTGTGAGATATTTTATTACAAAATGACGCACCAATTTAGCCATCTTTTCATCAATGATGTGCTTAAATTGGATGTGAAATGCCAAGAAAGTTACCTCCCCAGGGTGCCATCAGTGAGAAATCTAAAGCAGAGGCTTTCAGTTAATATGGTTCATGTAGCAGAGTTTTATCTTTCAGTCAAATCAAATTTAAGTCAGCTGGTAATACATGTTTGACCTCCCATTATCTAAAGCCTTAAATTGCATTGTAGTGATTTGTTAATCTGGCCTTAAATCATCCAGTAACCTCTATACCTCTTTGTGAATCATGGGGTTTTCTTCTTCATTTTCTTCATTAGTCCACAGAGTGCAACTGATAACATCTCTGCCTATTTTCCACACTCCACTCATTCAAGAACCTTTATTTCTCTCAGATATAAAATGCAGTATTGCTTCTAAATTCATTTAAGTATAGAAGACTACACTGTATTTTTAACTACTTTACTCCAGAGAACAGCACAGATATCCTTAAAATCCCCTTTAAGGTCTCTGAATCACAAGAGTAGAAAATGAATCGCATAGTCTTCGGGATCTTTTATCAAAAAATATCTAATCCCATGCTAGTATATTTAATGAGACAAATTAAATTAACAGAACAGGGGTCCTATCTAATGTCACAGCAACCTCATGTTACACTTCTGCCATAGTTTGGTCACTAAATTTCAGGAATGACACAAACCATTATTAATGATATATGGCATAAGTAAATAGGTAGCACTGTTCACTTTCCTTGACACCACTTTTGGGAAGAAAATAATAAGAAATAAAGAAAGGAAAATAGCGTAAGTAAGGTAAATAAATATTTTATTAATAAAATGTCTTCATAATAGTTACAGAAGAAAAAAAAAAACAGAAGTCAAAATTCATGAGGCTATGAAAAAGTCTAAAAAAAAGGTAACTGTTATTTGCAATCTTTGGTTGTTATAAAAATTCCTTTATTTTAACATACGAACGATAGTGATTTTTGTCAGCTTTTAAAAACCTGTTGAAAGTACTGTTTATTGCAGTCTACAGCACAAGTCCCTCTCAGAGGACCAAGAAAGGTTATGGTCCAATATATTAGGCGTTAGTAACAGGCCTAAGGAAATATACACCAGAAGTGATAGGGCTGAATTCAAAGTTGTCCAACTCATTTCATGGCACAGTTACTGAACCTGTATTAGAACCTTTCAACTCCAGCTGAACCAAACAGTAGGCAGACTGCTCCTATGTAAGAGGTTATTTGGCAGTGACTTGAGACATTTGGTCCTTTTGAATTCAAAAGGCAAAATAAGTTTTTTTTTCCTGCCAACACAGTTTTTCTAACCTTTTAAAATTTTTCAGATAGACTCTTCTCTTGATCCACAGGCAAAATACCACCACCACTATCCCTTCCTCAAGTCAGACACGCTTTCTTTGCCACACCAAGTTATAAAGGCATACCTCCCATTAACCAAATCACAAACAATAGAGCAAATGCAGGGGCAGCATTAAACTTCAGGGTATTTCAGCGCAGAGCTCTTAGGTTAACTTTTATTAAGTCAAGTTTTATCCTTTGTCCTTTCATGATGTCTCAAATGGTTTAAAATCAATTTCTCCTACATTACCAACATCTGCTTCAGCTACTAGCTCAATTACTGCATGTGTGGATCCCACTTGCAAAAGAGCTCATGACGACAACAGCAAATGACACCACGAGAGACTTCTGCTTTTGGCTGAGCTTGAATTCATCTTCCGGACCATTCAGGTAACTAACCCACTACCCATGTCTAGCTCATCAGCCTTTTCACTTCTGCCATTGCCTTTAGGATAGTCTGCTAGAGAAGAGCTCTTCCACAGGAGCTACCTCTGAAAAAACAGCTGTCAGTCAAACAGACAGAAACTCGGGCAATTGATCTTGCATTTGAATATTAAGAAGCAATACTCCTAGTTATATTCTAAAGAGTTATAATCTTATTCTCAGTAACAGTTCATACTAACAACCCTGTTTCCTTGTATCTTAAGCCTTGTTTCCTTGTTTCTTACTGCTTAGCACAAAAAGAAATGTTAACAAAAAAAAAAAAAAAAGTCAAACTAGGAAAATATATTCTAGTGTGGATTTTCTTTCTTTTGATGCAATTCTAATGAGTCTCCTTTTCCTTGTATCTCACTCTCTGTGTCACCCAGACTAGCAATAAAGATAATATATGTTATCATGGATAGAAGAGTTATCCATGCTCATGTATAGTTTAACATGTATAGTTTAACAGCTTTGGTAAAATGTGGGTGCAGCACTTATATGGAATTTGATGTTAAGATCATAGGTGAGGAATTAGCAGCAAAATTGTTAGTAAATATTATTTTTCAACATATTGGGGAAAAAAATCTAGGGGTTGTGTTGAGTATTAATAATAGCTTAATCTGTTGAGCAGTGTTACAGTGTGACTGTTCTCAAACGCACACAAAAAAAAAAAAAAAAAATTGCCATGACACAGAGCATCAAAAGGTTGTGATGGATTGTTTGTTTGTTGGTTTAAAAAAAAATATATATATATATATATAAGGAAAAAATATGGAGGTCTTTTAATTTGTCTTTTTGGCTTGGTGCACTTGGGGAATATTTTAAACTTTTTCTCAGCACAAGTAAGGCTGAAAATTTTTTCCAACTTCTGAACAGAAGAACAAACGCTGAGATTCTAACATAATCACATCTAGAATGTGACGCTTTAATTAAACTCATAGCAAAACTGCTACTAAATAATACTCTAAATGTATTTATCAGCTGATGATCAACCATGGCTCAGTACAAGCTATAAAACTCCAATAAGGCATATAATGAGAACTCAGTTTCAAACCCATGCAGCTGCTGGGTGATGCTTTATTCTGTGTCTTTTTTTGACCTAAATTGTACTCACAGTAGAGCCGAACCGTACTTCGGGAGAAAGGAATAATCCACTCACATGCACCCATGGATCCCAGTGCAACAATACTTCTCATTTTACAGCTTCTCTACCACTTGAAAGTTATCATCCTGGACAGCAGCCCATAACATTATTTAAAAGTTAAAATCACTTTTCTAGTAAAGATATAAATAAATGCCTTAAAGTATAAACTTTCTACCTAACATCACTCTTCCACTAAATGGTAAGTAATCTCAGTTGCCAGATATACCTTAGAAGTTGAATATCTAGTACCACAAAATGCAGACAAAAACAAACTAAAACTGAAGCCATGAGTCATAAGCTTGTCTTTACAAATTAAACAGAAAATTGCTACCTAGAAAACACTAGAAATATCTGAGAAAAAGAAGAATTTCTCACTCTCAAACTGACACCAATTATTAAAATCTTTGTTTTCTTATTTGAATATCTTATTGTATTTGGGTGCATGGAAAATCTTCTTAACTGCTGTTTACACTTCAAGTATGGTGCATCTGGCAAATTTATTATAGGTCAGCAGTCAGAGCAAATTTTTAAATAAATATTTTAAAGATTCATAGAATTATATTTTCTGTGATATTCTCAAAATTCAGATCAGCCAACTTAATGAAATCTTGCAAGTTTTTGTATTTTCATTATTAGCTTTAGTATTTATTATAACCTAAAGGGATCTTATTTTTATCTAGATAGTCTTTTACTGTTGTGTATTTTCAAATTTCACAGCACTGTCTCTCAGCTAAATTTTCTATTCATACACTCAAGACTGCAATGACCAAAGCCATTTGAAAAAAAATGTTACAGGTAAGAGTAGACAAAAATTCATTCTTTTGTAGGTCATGAAAAAGTTTGTCGTTCTTGCAGGGGAGGGAGGTTGTGATAATGAAAGGCAAAGAGCATCCACAGATTTCAATTGTATTGTCAAAAACCGGAGTTTTTTTTTGTTTGTTTGTTTGTTTTTAGAAAAACATAAAAAAATGTCACAAATACTTACTGCTTTGCAACTGTCACTTAAATTCACAGATTCAGATGTGTTTGGATTTTTTTGGTTTGGTTTCAAATCAAATTAGAAATAGCATACTTGCTTGTGAACAAAATAAAATGTGGGTACTTAAAATTTCAATGGTCAAATGCTCATGTGATCTTAATAATAGTGTAAGTCTAACACATTCACAGAAAGTTTCATATTGAGTAGCATCTTTCCAAATAATCTGGCCAATATCATTGATCTAACCTCATTGATCTAGGTGACGTAGCTCCTGAAATTACTCAAGGTACCAGAATCTGTCTCATAAGTTTTTCTATTTGGGTGGATAAAAATGAAACAAATATTATCCCTGCCCACTGTATACAAAGACACAACTGTGTATCACAGAGATAAGTAGTAGTGACACCCATGAGAAGGTTCTCTAAAATCATCTCCTGGAAAAGATAATTGTGACCTCTGTTTTTGCGTGGTATCACGCCTTTCATGTCTCTGTTGCTTGTAGCAGCTTTTTATATCCATCAGTGATGAAACCCTATAGTAAAAGACTTACCTTTGCCTTTTTACATTCAATTGTCTTCCTCCTGATGAGCAACATACCCCTAAAATATATATATAAAAATATATATATTTTGCTTCCACTCCTCTGGAAAAAAACTGCCAAGACATAACATGAACTTTCACAGACCCTCCTGATGTTGTCTCCAAAGTATATAACTCAGTCACATCTATAGATGCTAAATGGGGAACAGATGGGGCAGATGGGCTAGGCTGGTTTGCCATCTTTGTTATCTCCATCCCTCCATGTTTTAAGTAGGGCACACAGGCTCTGGTTATCCCTATTCTCACTAAGGTTATCTCAGAAGCAACGGGAAAATGCCATCTTCCAGTGGAAGAAAGGAAGTATCTCTCTTTTGTTATATAATCATGTAATAATTTTTCCCATATTGTAACTCTCTTTGAAAGATGCGAGGTGTAAAAATAGCAAATACAGATTTTTTTTTTTTGATAAATTTCATTGAAAAATGTGACTTTGTTAATATCATTTTTCAGAAGAGTGTATAAGTGTGGATGATTCTTATCAGCAAGGGGGTTTCTCCTGTATTGAATAAAATGTGATTCAGTGACAGCAAAGGAGTCTGTCCCAGTATAACTTGGAATTGAGGAGCTCACCCTGAATGTAGGATACTTATGAAGGGCACACTTGTTCTCATCTGGGGACTGATTCATACTGACCATAACAGATGGATAAAAATAAACAAACAAACAAAAAAAAAATCATTTAATGAGTATTATTCCCCAATGTGGCCTTAACAATACTACAGTATGTTACTTTTAATTTTTTTGTTGTTGTAAAAATATTAAAAAATAAATTCAAAGTTACATAGTTATGTTAACCAAAATATTTGCCAGTCTGTAGAAATTACTAATTTTGAGGCTACAAAACTGATCATGCATATGGGTAGGCAGAGAACTATTTATGAATTTCGAGAACGAAAAATCACAGAACAAGAAGCTGCATTTTTCTACTGCTTTATTCTAACCCCATTTTGAATGTTCTCAGATTATCAAAATAATTTGTTAGCCAACTGGGAGCACTGCCTGCTCTTGAACTTACAGGAACAGAAAAGCCTATTTATGAAAACTGCCACCCCCATTTTTTTACGTCAGTGCCTAGAGCTGCATTAGATACCTGCATGTGTTCTGTATGTGATATGCATAAATCTTGCAATGGGGGAGGAGGCAGAAACTGTGGAAATTATTCTCTCAGAACATCAGGAAAATAAAATGTTATTTTACAAAGCACAACATTTATTCAACAAAACTTTGATTACTATGAATATCTTTACATTCTTGTTCAAATATATACCTATAAATGATGATGGATAATGTGTTGGTATTTTAAAATTATTATTTCATTACAAAAGTATTCAAAGATTTGTGTCTCAAAATCTGATTGTGTTTTCTGTTTCTCAGATAATTTTCTTCATATATTCCAGTTTTAAATTTATCAAGACTTTTCTGTATTTTGACCCTATGTTACAATTGAAATTCAATGTTAATTTTCAAATACCAAAATTGTTTGCCTATCAGTTTTCAAATATATATATGTGAGAGTACAGTGTAAAGCTGGAAGCACAGCTATGCAGTCAGTCCACAGTTCAAGATAAATAATACTTTGAATAATACAGAATAATACATGCGATAAGACTGTCACACATTATTTACTACAACAGATAGCCTTTGCTTTAGCACCTGCTGTGATGCAGTTCATTCTAGCTGCCATCCACAGGTTCAGCAGTAACCAGTGGCTTGGTTTGCCATTAGTTCATCCAGTCCAGTCCTGGTGATCCACCCTGGCCTAATGTCTTAACCTGACTTGCTTTCCTCCATTTCTTGTAGGCCAGGTTAGTTACTTCAGCTTCTTATTAAGAGAAGGGAGCTGTAATTTTCTTTTCCTAAGCTCACTTGGCTGCAGACATTATATTTTTTCTCAGGAGCTATTACTTCTAATATCACTGTGCCCTAAACTCTTGCATCACATAAACAGCTCAGCTACAGCCATAACATGACCAAATCCATTGGGAAAATCATTTAAACAGAAATACTGAATGGTAACTGGGTACTGTGTAAAATCATTTTATTATTGGTCTGGACACGGTCCTGGGCAACCTCTAGGTATATACCTGCTTGAGCATGGGGCTTGGAATAAGTGCCAGAACACTTTGCCAGAGAGAAGAACCATTTAAAGGGATATTTTTTTTCCAAAATTAAGACTCTTACAATATTGCAGGCCTCTAGAAAATTATAGTTCCATATCTAGAAAAAATAATCTAGATAATACTGTATGATGTACTGCATGATGTGCTAGATGTTAAAAAAAATGCTAAAACTGTACATATTAATTCAATGGGTCTGGGGAAAATTGAGCTAAGATGTGAAAAAAAAAAAAAAAAAAAACACATTAAAGAACTATGAAGATCATTGTATGTGTTGAGTTGCTGGGGAAGTTCCAAAGGATGGAGAAGAAAAAAGAAAAAAGAAAAAAGAAAAAAAAAAAAAAAAAAAAAACAAGAAACACAGAATCACAGAACCATTTAGGTTGGAAAAGACCTATAAGCACTGCCATTAAGTGGCAGAGGGGAACAGGGAATGGGGGTTGTGGTCAGTCTGTAACACTTCATCTCTGCTGCTCCTTCCAGGTTACTCTGTGCCTGCTCCAGCTGGGAATATGTTTTTCTCTCTCTCAAGTGGAAGAAAACAAGGGAAAAGGTGGAAGCTACCAAGTTCTTTCTTCTTCTTTTTCCTCTTCTGATACGCTACTGGACCAAGTGAGGGAAAAAAAAAAAAAAAGGAAAAAAAAAAAAGGACTTCTTCTAGCTAGGGCTGAAGGAGGCTTGAGGCTTCTGACATCACTAAGAAACATATTGCATTGCAGCAGCAACACCAGGGAAGCTAGTAATGCTTCCCTGGTGCTACTCCCCCATCTCTTCATGTTCCTTCTATTGCCAACTCCACTGTCCTGCTGCCAAATCTTCCTGAGTCCCTGCAGAAATGAAGGAAAGAAAAAAGGAAGGACAAGTAGTACAAGGTCAGGATATGATTTCCAAATCAAATCCTCTCAGACTTGCTCTGACTTTACTTGCATCACTTCTTTTTATATAGTCTAGCCAGAGGCAGACCTCTAATCACATTGTCTAATAACTCTTAGATCAGCCTCCTCCCTCATTACTCTAACTTTACCATCTCACTTTTGCAACTTTCTGCTCTCTGAGCTAAAACATTATTTTGCCTTTTTTATTAGACTTCACCATACTGCTCCTCTCTAGCTATCCGATATGAGTTGTTTACACTGTCAGATCCCACCCTCAGTCTCCCACAAACCCTGTAGCCTCACACACATGCACACCTCTATATCAAGCACTTGTCATTTCCTCATTACTGCTCCCCACCAATAATAAAAACCCTTCACAAATTCCTGCTTTGCAGCCTTCCTTCAAACGTTTCTATCATGACACCTAAAATAATGGCAGTCCCCAGTGGCAAGGGAATGAGTGGTCTAAGATTACCAAGGGAGTTTGCACAGAGAGAAAGTCAAAAAGCAGAAGTCATAACATGAGAATGCTCTCCTCCAAGAATAAAGTGGTTCAAATATGCTGCAGTCATGTTAGACACAAGTTTAATAAACTTAGTCAACTCATTTTCCCTGAGTGCTCCTGTGTGACCATAATCTCTGTTTGCATTACTGAGTTCACACTTGTCAACACTCTCACAGCACATTTACTTGTTGCAGCCTTCGGTTACATCTGTTCTGAAATACTGCCTCTGAACTTTGTCTTTTTCTTACATGTCCACACAGTATTTAGGACAAGATAGCTCTGATCTTTTACTGAGGTTCTTAAATACCACCTTGATATAAGAGGTTAACAGAAACAACAGTAATGAAACTACATTTTTAATGAACAACATGCTCACCTTTATGCTTGATTTTAATCCCATGACGATTATTGATTGTGTGACTCTTCCAACACACAGTACATTGCAAGCAAATTAAGTTTAAGTCTGTGGAGGTTTACTCTCCCTTTTGTCACTTAGATACCAGAGGAGTACAGTTTAAACATAAGTCTAAATTTTGTTCATTGGTTCTAGTTTGTCTTTATTTCAAACTTAATAGAGCATAAATCTGATCACACGGCTTGGATAATATCATTGTTTACTTTATAGCCATGGCTCACCGTCACACTGGACAAGATCACATAGGGGATAAGGTCACCAAAACTCTCTGTGTGTCTTATACCCTTTGATGTTATCAGGTACTCAACCCTAAAGCAATAGAAACACACTGATAAAAAGAGGGGAAAGGGAACTGTGATAATAAATCAACTCAACAGCAGAGAAAGTGCCAGGGAAAACAATATTGATTTTTTTTTTTTACAAGTCAGTGCACAGATTTGTCAGACAAAAGAATAGAGATGTCAAAACCCAGAGAATCAAACACACTAATACTAAGAGAAAAACAACTGTGCTACCTACAAAATGCTAGAATGTGTGCATAGTGATGTTTATCAGAAAGAGGAATGGTATTTTATCATACTCAAAATATTTAAAGGAAATATTTATACAGTCTCTATTTAACAGCTACTGGTTGCCCCTCTCACTGATTTTAAATTAAAACCTCTTAGTAGGGTCAAGAACAAGCAGAATCAGAGTCCACTGCAAAAAAGCACCCCTAGCCTAGTAAACAAAACATGCTTCACTCCTCACCTAAGGGAGGTGACTCAGTGGTCATCATCAGTGACCATACAGTCACCACCCAAGGTGGTAGCAAAGTATTTTATTTCTCTTCAGTGGCTTAGAGGATCTTTCTTTCCCAAATGGCCATGGTAACCTCCCAGAAATTCAGGGATTGGTCAGACTTGGTTAAACAGACGGGACCATATTGGAGAGAAAAGGCATTTAAATTCTATTACAGTAAGGAAATGAAGTGTTAAAATTATATAACCAATTATAATAAAAATACTAGATGACATCATAAACTTTAATTCTCTCACTGAAGATAATAAGAAAATAGTAGTTGTATAAAAAGCCAAGTATACATTAGAAATAACTAGCAGTTCAGAACTGTGATTGGTCTGCTATCTAGTACTTATTTTTAATAAATTCAGAGAAACTAAGGTCAGGAGGACTATTATATCATTTATCGTGTCCTATATAGAAAGCCCTTAAATTTCATGCAGTTCCCTTTACTTGTAGTCCCCAAACTTGTTTTGTTTAATCATTTTAGAAAGATATTCAGCATTGATTTGAAAACTTCATAAGGTATCAATCGTCAATTTCATGGGTAATCTATACTAGCATTTTAGCACCTCACTGTTAAAAATTAGACCTAATTTCTTATTCAAATTCATATGGCTTTAAATCCTGACATTCTTCTTTTTTTTCTCTTAAATTACAGATCACGTGATTTTTTCAACTTGAAGGTGGTATGTGGGCATTATAATAACTTCACATTCAAGTCTTCTTTTTTTTTTTTTTTAAAAAAAAAAAAAAAAAAAAAAAAGAGTAGATTAAATTCCTTAAAGAATCATAGAATAATAGAATGGCCTGGGTTGGAAGGGACCTCAAAGATCTTCTAGTTCCAAGTCCCCTACCATAGTCAGGGACACCACCCAGTAGAGCAGGTTGCTCAGGGCCTCATCATTACACTTTGTTGGGTTAGAAACTGCCTGGATAGCTGGGCCCAAAGAGTCATGGAGTTAAATCCAGTTGGAGGCCGGTTGGAGGCCGGTCACTAGTGGAGTCCCTCAGGGCTTAGTCTGGGTCCAGTTCTCTTTAATATCTTTATCGATGATCTGGACGAGTGGATTGAGTGCACCCTCAGTATGTTTGCAGACGACACCAAGTTATGTGCGTGTCTCAATCTGCTCGAGGGTAGGAAGGCTCTGCAGGAGGATCTGGATAGGCTGGACCGATGGGCTGAGGCCAACTGTATGAAGTTCAACAAGGCCAAGTGCTGGTTCCTGCACCTGGGGCCCAACAACCCCAAACAGAGCTACAGGCTGGGAGATGAGTGGTAGGAAAGCAGCCTGTCAGAGAAGGACCTCGGAGTATTGATTGACAGTCGGCTGAATATGAACCAGAAGTGTGCTCAGGTGGCCAAGAAGGCCAACAGCATCCTGGTTTGTGTAAGAAACAGTGTGGCCAGCAGGGCTAGGGAAGTGATTGTCCCCCTGTGCTTAGCTCTGGTGAGTATTCGCACCTCGAGTACTGCGTTCAGTTTTGGGCCCCTCACTCCAAGAAGGACATCGAGGTGCTCAAACGAGTCCAGAGAAGGACAATGAAGCTGGTGAAGGGTCTGGAGAACAAGTCTTATGAGGAGCGGCTGAGGGAGCTGGGGTTGTTCAGCCTGGAGAAGAGGAGGCTGACTTTATTGCGCTGTATAAATACCTTAAAGGAGGCTGTAGCGAGGTGGTGGTTGGTCTGTTCTCCCATGTGCCTGGTGACAGGACGAGGGGGAATGGGCTAAAGTTGCACCAGGGGAGGCTTAGTTTGGATATTAGGAAGAACTTCTTTACTGAAAGGGTTGTTAGGCATTGGAATAGGCTGCCCAGGGAAGTGGTTGAGTGGAGGTCTTTAAAAGATGTTTAGATGAAGAGCTTAGTGATGTGGTTTAGTGGAGGACTTGCTAGTGTTAGGTCAGAGGTTGGACTAGGTGATCTTGGAGGTCTCTTCCAACCTAGATGATTCTGTGATTCTGTAACCTGGTCTTGAATACCTCCAGGGAGGAGGCATCCACAGCCTCTCCGGACAACTGCTCCATTTCCTCACCACCCTCTGAGTGAAAAAGTTTCTTCTAAACTCTAATATAAACCTCCCTTCTTTTAGTTTAAAGCCATTCCTCCTAGTCACGTCAATATCTGATTGAGTAAAGAGCTGCTCTCCATCTCTTTTATAAGCCCCCTTCAAGTACTGAAAAACTGTGATGAGGACCCCCAGAACCTTCTCTTCTCTAGGCTGAACAACCACAGCTCTCTCAGCCTTTATTTATGGGAGAGGTGCTCCAGCCCCTTGATCAACTTTGTGGCCCTCCTCTGGACCTGTTCTAACAGCTCCACATCCTTCTTGTGCTGAGGGCTCCAGATCTGGGCACTACTCCAAGTGGGGCCTCACAAGGGCTGAGCAGAGGGACACAATCATCTCCTTAGACCTGTTTGCCACTCATCTTTTAATGCAGCCCAGGACGTAGTAGGCCTTCTTGGCTGCGAGTGCGCACTGCTGACTCATGTCAAGTTTTTCATCCACCAGAACCCCCAATTCCTTCTCTTCAGGGCTAGTCTCAATTAGTTCTTCAAGTCTGTACTCATGTCTAGGATTGCCCCGGCCCAGGTGAAGCACCCTGCATTTAGATTTTTTGAATGAACCTCATTAGTTTCACATGGGCCCACTTCTAAAGCCTGTCCACGTCCCTTTGGATAGCATCCCTTCCTTCTATCGTAACAACTGCACCACTCAGCTTGATGTCATCTGCAATAAAGCTCACTTTACAACTCAGTTTCCTTCACACACAAGTCATTTTTTGTGTCTTTCTTTGTTCAACCCTTCCAAAATTTTGTAACTGTACAAGTGCAAGGAGTTGTTTCTCATGTGGACCTGGGGTGCACACAAGACTGCCCAGAGATGCACAGGTGTCACCTTGACAGTTTACAAGACTTCAGTTTATTTCATCCTACTGACAATGGGACACTAGGTATACAGATGACTACAGGATACTGTACATGTACCAAATCAAGTCATTTGAAAACATTATCTTTTAGCAACTGTTGATATTCTTTGGCATGATGCTTTAATTTGCTTGGCCTTGCTTTTATTTCCATTAAATGAAAAGCAATGCTTAAAAGGAACAAAAGAAACTTCCTGGTTTATCTTCATAAGATTGTCACAGGAAACTAGTTTTGGGCAGAAAGCATAGTATAAGTAGCAAGCTAATTCTGGGCCTCATTGGGAGGGTAAATAGCAGTCTTGATTTTAACATCTGCTTTCACCAGTTGCCAGATTACTAAGAGTATTATTGTCTTTCAGATATTCTTGAATTGTAGTTGTATCTTCTTTTCTGTTATGTTATTTTTTGTGTTTTTTCCCCTCTGTTCACACTCTTAAATTGTTATTTGATATGCAGAAAAGTATTGTAAAAAAAATGATTAAAATTGATTTTATCCCTAGATATTCTATATTCTCTCTTAGGATATTCAGCAAATTCATTCAAATAGTGGCTATGCTGAACTCACTAAACTCTATTTTACCAACATTACATTACATTCTTTGTAATTTTTCCGTGTTTAAAATATATCCACACAAATATATCCACACAGCAAAACATTCCTGTGCCTGAAGTTATCTTCCAGTAGCTATTTCTGTTCACCTGGGTTTACTAAAGAAATGTGCATAGCATTGTAGCCAAAGTTATACGTGGAGCTTTTACTATGATGAAGCAGCTCCCTGCACAGTGATTTTTTGCCACATGGTGAATTTGCCACATGGTCCTTACACTGAATCAGAACTTAGTGATAGGGAGTCAGGACACAGTTTGAACCATGAGTTGATTAAAATGCCAATGTTTGAGAAGGCTTACAGCTAAATGGTAAACAAAATGTCATAAGAATCTGTTCCTACATTGTTTGTTTTGTTTTTCAAGCCAAGTAAAATTGTGTTGAAATGAGGATTGTTAAGGCAGACAACCTTCAGCAACTTAAAGTTCCCAAAACCCTCTAGTACCTTTAGGAAAAAAAAATAAAATAAAAGGGGGGGGGGGGGCCGGGGAGTTACAACTACATCTGCTAGAAGATAGAATCACAGAATATCTTGAGTTGGAAGGGACCCACAGGTACCATCAAGTCCAACTCCTGACCCTCCACCTCTCCACACAGGGGGCAGCATATGAGTTAAACCATGCATTGTCCAAATACTTCCTTAACACAGACAGGCCTGGGGCTGTGACCACTGTGTTGGGGAGCCTGTTCCAGTGCCCAGTCACCCTCTCTGTGTAAAACTTTATCCTAATAAACAATTGGAACCTCCTCTGAGGTTTAGGCCATTTAGGCCAATGGCTTTAGGCCATTAACCCCTCATCTCATCACCGGTCACAAGAGAGCTCTGGAGCTCACTTCCCTCATGAGAAAGCTGTAGACCACAATGAGGTCACCCCTCAGCCTTCTCTTCTCTAAGCTGAACAAGCCAAGTATCCCCAGCCATTCCTATAAGTCCTGCCCACCAGTCCTTTCACCATCTTTGTTGCCCTAATTTGGACACACTAAGATGTTTCATACCCTTCCTATAGTGTGGAATCCAAAACTGCACACAATACTAGAGGTGAGGTTGCACCAATGCTAGATACATTGTTACATATATAACACTGCTTTCATCTGGTTACCTATACTGTGCTTAGTGCACCCTAGGATATGGTTGGCCCTTCTGGCCACCAGGGCACACTGGCAACTCATATTGAGTTTACCATCAACCAAAACCCACAGATCCCTCTTTGCAGGGCAGCACATAAGTCACTTGTCCCCCAGCTTATACATACAGGACTACACAGTCCAAGGTGCAGAATCCAGCATTTTTTCTTGTTAAATTTTGTATGCTTGGCAATTGCCCAACTGTCTAGTCTATCAAGATCTCTCTGTAAATCCTCTCTACCATCAAGATAGAGGCAGATCCACTTAGTTAAGTATCATCTGCAAGTTTGTGCAGTGTGCAGAAATATGGTGTTTCCAAAATGCTCTAGCTTGTCTATGAGGCCTGACAAATACAATATAAAATAAAATAAAAATAGTTGTCTGTTTTTGGATGTTCTATGGGCTGATCATTGCACGGAATTTTGAATTCAAAATAGTGATGAAAGCCTATATAATCTTGGATCTTGGGCAAATACCACCAACAGTTCTAACACTGGATTTATTTTATTCATCCATCTATTTTTAACAAAACATCTAGATTTAAAGACTGCCCTCTGAGACCTAAATAAAAGTCCTACCTACTATGTTAGCAAAAGATTGTCTTCCCTATTATACTTTCCTTAAAAATCTCTTTTCCACCCTGCCATCAAATGATGAAAGTGACCTCTTTTCCTTCTTCTACTTTGTCACAAGACATTAAGAGAATTAATTTTGAATAATAAAAATAATATAAATCCTGGTGGTCCTTTAAGAGGTAGAAAAGCCTCAACCACATAGGTTTGCTGCAAAACTTTCATCTGGAAAGTTCATACCACTTGACTTGTTAGAAACAAGTTTGAACAACTTTCATATTCATACTCTTTGGGGGGGGAGGGGGAGGGGAAAATCACAGTATACATATTTCATAATTTTAATGTTTTATTTTTCCATGTTTAGTATCTGATTAACAATATGGCAGCTGTACAGAATACCTTCCTGGGGATTGAATCTTTATTCTCTTCCTGGACTAGGTTGCTCTGTATCCCGTGAACTCAGATTCAGCCAGCAAAACTGGGTGCCTGTTCCTTTACAGCTCCACTCCTTCTTTCCATACAAGTTTCCTGACTTTCTCGCTTTTCCCATTGGCTGATATGGCATCAGCCTCCTATGCTGAGTGGCAGAAGACTGAAATATTCACTGAAATTTCTTTTGCTCAGCCTGTGCAGCTATTTGTCTGTTTCAAAGCTAAGTTATTCTTATAAAAATGCCCATCGGCATTTTTCCTTCACATCAGAACATCTTATAAGCCTAACAAGACTCATCCATCATCTGCATGGACTGAGGTGAAAGGTCAGGAGTCAGGATTTGCAGAAAGTCAACTGCATGGGGACAGAAGGCATGTTGACAGGTAAAAGACTCTATCCCCGTCATTTACCAGTAACAGTGATTGACAAAGACAATGGTATTTGGTAATACATGACATTATCCATATATTTAATATTTTCATTTTGTTCTGCACAACTTTAAGATATAATAGTTTCTGATAAAAGTATCTGAAAGACTTTTAGGACTTCTACCATGTATGCAGTACATAGCATATGCTCATTCTTTAGATGTGATCCCCCAGTGAGAGAGGTTCACCGTTTTAGGTTCCAGGTTCAGTCAATTTTGCACTACTCAGATGAGATCTTTATTCTCCTCCAGAAGACAACAACTGGGTGAAAGAAAACAGATAGTCTTGACACTGTTAGATGTTCTTGACAACGTCCTTCAGGGACGTTCTTTTAACAAAAGACATCACCACATTAGATTTCCTTAAATCCCACAAGTTTTAAAAAATAAGTCTCTCTCTCTCTGAACAGGGTTTCTCTCACTCCCAAACATCCAAAATATTTCTAATTTCCAAGACAAACATTGTACTCCATTACTCTAAATCTTTTAAGATTTACCTTATAAAGTATAGCTGCCTTGCCAATAAAACATCTCTTTATTTTTTCAAGTGGGTTTTATTATGATATGACTAACGATACAGTATTATGAGAATGGTCAAATCACCAGAAGGTTATTAATCTTGGATATACACACTGGGGAAAAATGTATATAAAAGACAAATAATAACTTAAGGATTGTAGCCTTTAATGGGACATTCTTTTTCTGTGCCAAGTTCCAGAAGACTAAAGCCAATCAGCCAGCACATTTAACTCCCGGAAGGCACCAAAGGAAAGGTTCATCTGAAAAAGCACTTGATTGCTAAAGGAGCCACTTCACACAACTATTAATCCCCAAGAAGGATGGCTGAGCTTATACTAAGAGTGAAATATGTGCAATTGAGGGTGCTACCCACTTCATTATTGACTGCTGAATGACCCAACACTGCAACCTGCTGCAAGGAAGCAATGATTCTCCTTTCCTCCTTTGCCTGTTTCTTTACACCAATTCTCTAGGTTTTCGATTTTAGCATCGTACTCAGTCTGCATTTTCTTAAGGATTTCCAGTTTTTGTTTTGGTAGGCAAGCTAGATCAAGACTATTTTGAGAATTTTATTTTGAGAATTCTTGACTATAAAGAACTGAGAAAAAATACATATATCACCCATTTAGAAATATTTTCTTTGCAATTTTATAATACATTTAAGTAATTTTTTGGAACGATTAAAATCAATCTCAGTCCCACCTGTGAATTCAAATTGCCCCAGGCTGAGAATAACCCAGGACCCAGACCCTCTTCTTCTAAGAAAGGCTCTCTATTGCTCAGCAGGCATAGCAAAAGTTAACGTCAGAATACATTTTTTTTTCTTTTTTTTTTTTTCTTTGTTGTTAAACTTGATGTAGTTGCAGGAGCTGATCAGGCATGCTCAGAGCACACCTAGCCATTTTTGACTCTTCAGGGAGCTCAAGGCTGCCCACAGAGTAAACTCTTAAGCTGCCAAGGCAAACTGCTTAAACTAAGGGCAGAAATATCAATTTAGGAAATAGCTCACAACTTCTTCCTCTTTATATCTAAGGAAGTTGTCATTTTCTTTTGATCACAAAACAGAAATTCTAGGCTCATTCACACAATTTAATGCTAATCCCTACAAAAGGATTTTGTTGTTGTTGTTGTATCTCTTTCTTACCACATAAGTACAATTTATTGCTAAAATACTACTAAGCTTTGAGTCTTCAGTCTCTGTACCTCTATTCTCAATCACTTATTCCCCTCTGGTTATACTATAAGGCTATCCAGACAACTCTAAATGTTTCAAGAACACTTTAGTTTAGTACTTCTGAAAAACCTTACCAGGCAGTAGCCTAGTTAACTGCATCCAAGTCTTGGGCCCCCAGCACAAGAAAGAAGTGGAATTCTATGATGTGTTTCTAGCAGAGACTGAAGAATTTGGTCCTTCTCCCCAAGAGTTCTACAGACCCAGTGGCAGAAAGCAGAGGGATAATATATACAGAGGAGATAGAGTTTACATCAGAATTAGATATGTCAGAGATAAACCAGTTTCAGGTGGACTGTGTAGCCTAGTCAGTCTTTCTGGAAAGGTAGATCTGAACCATATAAAAGAAGTGCATGCTTCTGTCAAAGATCTGCAGTGTCCAAACCACATATGGTTTACATACCCTCCACCATTTCAAAAGAAACCATGAGGTCACTGGTTTATCGCAAATTTGTTTTTGTATGATTACAATTTGGTTTTGCATGGTTACTTCTGATTCCTATTCCATGAACTTAAATATTCACAAATCTTCAGGGGCAAAGATCCAGTGTCAAACCAGTAGTACATGACATTATGTCAGAGTTCTTAAAATGTGTTGAAATAACACCTGCCAAGCATTTGATGGCTAAATTCTATTTAGCAATCTGATTCAGAAAAATAGTTTTCTGTTCCCTTGAAGTACTTCTGTGTCCACTACACATATTTCCAAGTTCATTTCCAAGATGCATTTTCTCTCAATAGTTTTCAATATCATTAAATATCCTTTTTGATTTGGAAAATAATACCTGTGTAACACCCCTGTGCATCCTGTGACATTATGGTACTGTCCTTGGTTTTGTTTTGCAATGAATAATGAAGTCAGCAAAGTCAAACGGTATCTGTCAGTTAAATTAAATTATGTAACTAAATATACTAAATGTAACTTTATGTATATATAAATATATGTATATGTAAATATACATATAAATATATAATATATATATATATTATATATTATATATATATTTTATATATGTATATGTAAATATACTAAATGTAACTTTATGTATACTAAATGTACTTTATGTAACTAAATATACTTTTTGTCTTAGAACTTGGTTACACTCCTCAGCTGACAGATACAGTTACTGGGATCACTTCACATGTGAAACTGTCCATATACAGCTGTCAATCATACACTTCATTAGGTTGCAAATACTGTGTTCTTCTAACATTTGGATAAGGTTTAACATATAATTTTTATGCTGCAATTCATTTCTTACATGCAACCTATTACATTTTCTAACAAAACAAACAAACAAACTAAAAACTTGCTATATTTATGGCAATAATAAAATAGATATTAGAACAGATATTTCTTTTAATGATGGTTCTCTTAAAAGTTCTGGTTTTGTTTCTACAGTCTCCTTTGTCAAGGAACTTCTTAGATTTCCAGATCTATTACAGAACGCATTAAATAATCTTAAGTACTCTGTATCTGATTTTATAATATTATAAACATTTTTAAATACTCCCATATGGTAATAAAATCATGCATAATAAAACATTATCAAACTCTACTTTGGTCTACTCTGTATCTCTTTATTATAAAGCATTAAATATTAAACAATTTAGATAAAAGAAAGATGGGAAAGAGGTACTCTTCTTATCATAACTTAAAATTAATATTTAATTAAAGTCCAGATGTGACATATTATTAAATATTTTTAGGAGTATTTTTTCTTATCACTGCATTTTTAAAACACAATACTAAAAATAATCTTTTTTTCATAAAAAATTTACATTTTGAAACAAAATAGTTAAAGGATTTATATTTCCCAAACTTTTAATGAACTGAATAAAACTGAATCAAAGTCATATTGTCGACATTTTTGTAGTCTTGAAATTTTCCAGACTTTTTAGCTGTTATCAGGCATAATTAACATGGTTTCATCAAGGCTAAGTACATGTACAGCCTAGGAGATGAGTGGCTGGAAAGCCTCTCAGCAAAGGGATCTAGGGGTGCTTGCCAACAGCAGGTTCAACATAAACCAGCACCGTGCCCTAGAAGCCAAGAGGGCAAACTGCATTTTGCAGTACATTAAACCCATCAGAGCCAGCATGTCAAAAGAGGTGGTCCTACCACTATATTTATCATTAGTGCAGTCTCACTTTGAATATTGCATGTAGTTTTGGGCTCCACAACATAAAAAGGATGTTGAGTTGCTTGAAAGCATGCAGAGGAGGGCAACAAAGCCAGTAAAATGGCTGGAAGATGTGTCCTATGAGGAGGGGCTGAGGACATTTGGTCTGGAGAAAAAGAGGTTAAGAGTAGACCTCACTGCTCTTTTCATCTTCCTGAGGAGGAGAAGTGGACAGGGAGGGTCCAGTCTCTTCTCCCTGGTAGCCAATAATAGGATGTATGGGAATGGCACAAAGCTGTGTCAGGAGAGGTTCAGACTGGACAGTAATAAAAATTTCTTCAGTGGTGGTAGTCAAACACTGGAACAGGTTTGGGTGGTTGATGTCCCAAGCCTGTCAGTGTTCAAGAGGGATTTGGACAATGCCTTAATTGACAGGTGTGCTTTAACTTTTGGTTAGCCCTGAAGTGGTCAGGCACTTCAGGTCCAACTTTGAAGGTCCCTTCCAATTGAACTATTTTATTCTATTCTGTTCTATTTTATTCTATTTATTTACATACTTATTTACTGGAAAGTTAGAGTTACATTGAATGAGTTTCACTTCTATTTTTGCTTCCAAACTAAGATGACTTTTAAAAACAAACAAACAAACAAACAAGAGTGTAAAAGTTCAAATGCAGAATTTTGCTGCAGAAACAGGAAAGGAATGCTCATTTCCCTGCCTATGGTGGCAAGGTTGGAACTAGACAATCTTAGAGTTCCCTTCCAACCCAAGCCATTCTATTTTTTCTTGTGATCTAAATGAGAAAAAGGCAGGAAATCAATCATTCACTCAATTTATTTTTTTTCAAAATGTATAATACATAAATAAATAAATAAAAACAAGCACTCCAGACTATTGAACAACCCCTTCCTGCCTCACCTAGTTGGAGATATTGCAACTGTCTCTTCCACAGATTTTTGGAGAGCATCTGTACTGATGATTCAGCCTTTCAAAGACATGGCTTTTTAGTATGAAGTTTTTATTAATGTTTTGTTGAAATGTTTTGTGTCTAGTGAGCTGCATATGTTTTGGCCAACATGACTCTAATACTTAATTGTTGTGTTATGCTCTTAGATCAGGGACTATTCCTAACACAAGAATTTTATTAAGCTATCGATTAAATTTTATTTAAAGTACATTATCGTTTATATGCACTTTCCTCATTCTAAGATTCCTTAATAACTTTAGCCTGACAGTTAATAATGTAACAATTGCTTGCATATCTTACCTCATTGTATGGGAAAGGCAAGTGACCTTTGGAACCTGTACTATTTTGCTGAGCTATCTACATATGATGAAAGAGAAATAGCTCATTCATCCATGCACACACACATGGAAATGGAGAGAAATCAGCACAACAGGTAAGCATATCATATTGGCATAACACAGAAAAGAACAAGACTAGTGACAATATGTTTATCATCCCTGGACATTTCACATCCTAACAGTTATACCTCTCGTGACCAGGAGCTATTGCAAATAATGGGATAATTTATTTGTCTTGCTTGGTAGGAACAAATGGCATTAAAGGATTTTTAGGATATCTTGTGAAATTGGAAAATGAAGACCTGGAGATCTATACAGAAGACAGTGAAGAATATTTCAAGCTCTGAGACAGAGATGTTTCTTTTCCTTTAGGATGAAACATGCCACAGCAGCAACAAGACAATGGAGCCATAAATTCTGTCACACATATATCCTTGGCACCCAAAATCTCATAAGCTGTGAGGAAGTTTCATAGAATTTTAAAGAAAAAAAAAATAAATGGGAACAGGGAAAATGGAAAGATTATGAGATTATGAGATTAAGATAAGTGTAACTAATTAGTTATTGCATACAAAGCTCTTCTGGGAAGATGGAAAGCATTTATTAGTAGGCAAACAAACTGAACAGAATAGGGAGTGATGTTTTTCATCCTGTTTCCTTTGCTTATTCAAATGGAAAAAAATATATAAGTCCATAGTCACAAAGATAAAAGTACAAGTATCATTTGGGGGAGCTCAGGATAAGCACTGTAATCACATGCTTTTTAGTCTCCATGTTACACAGAGTGGAAAATTAAATTTAGCTACTTTTGCTCTCTATGGTTGTACTAAACAAAGCTACATAAGAAGTTTGCTTAGTTAGTAGTTTACTCATTAATAGCAGACACTGATCAGCCTAATTGCAAGTGCATGTTCACACACCACTGCTGAAGTTATTTACTTCTGATAAAGTTATTCAACTTTAGCATTAAATTATTAACACACAATTATTCTCAAAAATATTTTACAAGGCTTCCATAAAATTACAGCATTTAGGAGTGCTGCTTGTCATTTTCCAGTTAATTGCATTCTGTGGAAAGAAGAAATTAAAGATCAACTCTATAAAAATATGTACTAAAAAATAAATAATAATAAAAACTCATCATAATGTGGACTTGTGATGAAGCTTACTTTTGTACTGTTTGAGAAAAATATATATATATATAAATAAACATAGGGGAATTTATCACTTCTCTAACTCATCATCGTATCACTATTTTCTAATGTTAAAATTCTGTAAAGGATGGAGTTAATGAGCATCCTTAATTGATCTTCTAAGAACAGAATTTCTTTTCTTCACTCTAGTTCTGTTTCAGTTAGAACACATAGTTGACAACAGCATAAATATTGCCCTTGTCATTTATTCAGAAATGTAAACCCAGGGTCACAAGTACATATAAAAATATATACTTCAGTTTGGTTTGCTCCCTGATTTGCTGGAATGGCCTAACCTTAAGTAATCAACTTAAACACACACGTAATAATTTACTTCTGAGCTCCAGTGTGAAGAAAAACAGTCACCTTGAAAGGGAAACAGATACATAAGAGATGCAGACAATGCGATCATGAACCATGTCATGTTCTGATCTTTTACTCAATGCAGACCTCCAACACTGTTCACTGCAGTCAGCCAACACTGTCCTTGCAACTTCATTAACTCAAAAATACATTGTAAAAAATGAGTACTTCCTTGATGATATACAGTAAAATCCCAATCTCTTGAGCTACAAAGCAGCCTTCTCATGAACTGACTATCTAGTTTACTATGAAATAATAATAATAATAATAATAATAATGTCAAATGCTAAACCAGAGCAGCCTGTGGACTGGTAGAGACTGCAGACCTGGTAAACATCTGCAGGGAAATGAGCTAAAGTTTTGCTACCAGGAAGATATCATGGTTGCAATACAGGGGAATAGTCTGGGAACATACAGCTGCCAGCTATTAAAGAAGCATCAAGAAATGCAACTTCAAAGTGAAAAATATGAAATCTCTGCAGAAGAGGTCATAAGATGTCAGTGAGCATTCTGAAGTAGCTAAACACATGTGCCTGCAATATCTGGAGCTGCATAGTATCACTAGCCAGGAAGCAGCAAAAGAGGCCTTTGTGTTTCCTGACCCCAGCAATTATGTGTTTTGGGGTTTCATGATAGGAATCCATTTCCCAATGTAAATGCTACTTTGTGGCTCCTGGAATCCTTGAAGTCCAAGACAGAAACACTTTCTATTTCTCCTGGCCATTTCTCTGCCTCTGCAGGCTTTTAACCCATGGCAGACAACTAGCAGCTTGCATACATCCCCTCCCTCTGGTGAAGGAGATATACATACATACATAATTTTAGAGTTTTGAGCAAACCTTTTTAAAGTCCTCTTCCTTTTTCGAAGAATATCCAGTTCATTAAATGTTGAGACTCACCAACTACCTCTAAAATCACTGACATTACAGGTGGAAATCTGTTGCTAAACAAAGGCAACAAGTGTTTTTTCAGATATTTTAGGTACCTGAGACATCAGCATGGCAGATATGGCCCAGAGACTGGAGGAGATCTGCACCTCTCTGGAGACAAGCTGTCCAGGGCATCAGAACTGTCACTAAAAGCTATGTTTGGGCAGCTCTCTCCTACTCAATGTATCTTCAAGTGAAATATTTACGGTTAGGGGCCTGAAGTATTCATTTCACAGCAGAAAAAAATGGAACAGTCACTCCCTGGGTTTTCAAATGCATAAAATAATTGGCTCAGGGGATACTGTATAAAACACTAGAAGGATTAAAAAGAGCTGTGACACTGTATCTTTTGCATGAGAACTTTGTAATTCTGAATACAAATAAAAGGGGGACCCCTTTGGTCAAAAAGGCAAGAACAAAATGCTTTGGAAACTTAAGTAACAGCCTAAGGAAAAAAAAAAAAAAAAAAAAAAAAAAACCAGTCTGCACAACTTCTAGGTAGTTGTGTGCTAAAATAACAGTTACAAGAAAGACCCAGGAAAACTGTGGCACTATACCTTTACTAGTATATGCTGCTGAGCTGGACAGAAGATAAATACAGCTTTATGCAGAAATACATACAGAAATCCAGAAATAAATAAGCAGAGAGTCACATCTACATGGGGTGAGATGGCAGCTGGCAATTCGAAACACATACGTAGATAGAGATGAATGACATCTGACTGTACAGATGTGCTCAGAGATCAATATTTCTCTGATCTGCAACATAAAACATTCATACAAGCTGCTGCACCAGTCAAAACCACCATCTCAAGACTAAGAGTTAGCTTAGAACATATAATTTTAAATAACGAACAATTTAGTGAGCAGGCTATCTAGAGCTTATTTAGAGGATCACAGCAGATGGTGAATCCCAGCAGAGAACAGTGACTGCCTGATGGGGGTAACTTCCATTCATGGCAGTAACTAACACTCCAGCACAAGTACAGTCAAAAAAGAACAAGACAATAGGTCCTAATACATTATCCGGGCTCTTTCAAAACTCTCTCTCTTTCACTTACATGTTCATTTATTAACTTAATGAATAATTAATATTAGAGGTAAAATATACAAGAAGTTGAATTATTTTTTCACAACACCATATGATGACTTTAAAGTCTAGACAAAATGTCAGGCAAAAAAGCAGTTTTTCATATTTGAAATGGAAGCTGAAGTCTTTGAGCTACAAACAAATCAAACACAATTGATAGTTGAACACAATTGTTCAGCTGCTACAGAACAGATCTGGTAGCTCTTCAAGGGTGTTTTCCGTAGAGCACAATAACTCTCCATCACCCTGTGTAAGAAAGCAGAAAGGGAGGGCAGACAGCCAGGAAGGCTGACCAAAGACCTGTTGGTCAAACTGAGATGCAAGAAGGAAATTCACAGGCAGTAGAAACAGGGACATGTGACCTGGGAACAGTACAGGGATGCAGTCTGGATGTTCAGGGATGGGATCAGGAAAGCCAAGGCATGGATGGAACAAAGCTTAGCAAGGGATGCAAAGAATAACAGGAAGGGATTCTATAGGTACATTGCTCAGAAAAGAAAGGCCAAAAGAAAGGCCTCTGATGGATGAGAAGGACCCCAGGAACTACAGACCGGTGAGCCTCACCTCTGTGCCTGGGAAGATCATGGAGCAGATTCTCCTAAAGCAATGTCAAGGCACATACAAAACAAGGAGGTGATCTGAGACAGCCAGCATTGCTTCACCTAGGGCAAATCATCCTTGACCAATCTGGTGGCTTTCTACAATGGAGTGACTGCATCAGTTGACAAGGAAAGACCAACCAATGTCATCTACCTGGAATTCTGTAAGGCCTTTGACACGGTCTCACATGATATCCTGGTTTCCAAATTAGAGAGAAATGGCCTTGATGAGAGAGAATTAGGGAGAAATGGAGCATGCAGTGGTTAAGGAAATGGCTTGAAGGTCACACCCAAAGAGTGGTGGTCAATAGCTCCATGTCCAGGTGGAGGCCGGTGACAGACGGTGTCCCTCAGGGGTCTGTCCTGGGACAAGTACCATTTCATATCTTTATCAACAACATCGACAACGGGATTGAGTGCACCCTCAGCAAATTTGCAGGTGACACCAAGCTGCATGGTGCTGATACTATAGGAGGAAGGGATGCCATCTAGTGGGACCTGAACAAGCTAGAGAATTGGGCCCATGTGAACCTAATGAGGTTCAACAAGTCCAAGTGCAAGGTGATGAACTGGGGTCTTGGCAATCCAGGACATGAGTATAGACCAGGATAAAAACTCAATGACATCAGCTCTGCAGTGAAAGACTTGGGGGCTCTAGTGGATGAAAAGCTCGACATGAGCTGGCAATGCATGCTTGCAGCTGAGAAGACCAACTGCATCCTGGGCTGCATCAAAAGAGGCATGGCCAGCAGGCCAAGTGAGGCCTGCATCCCCCTCTGCTCTGCCCTTGTGAAGCCCCACTTGGAATATTGCATTCACGTCTGAAGCCCCCAGCACAAGAAGGACATTGACCTAGAATGAGTCCAGAGGACGGCGATGAAGATGATCTTATAGCTGGAACACCTCTCCTATGAAGAAAGGCTGAGAGATCTGTGGCTGTTCAGCCTGAGGAAGAGAAGGCTCTGGGGTGACCTCATTGCAGCTTTTTAGTACTTAAAAGGGGATAATAAAAAAATGGAGAGAAACTTTTAGCTCATTCAGATAATGACAGAACAATAGGAATGGTTTTAACCAAAAGAGGGGAGATTTAATTTAGAGGTTAGGAAGAAGTTCTTCACTCAGAGGGTGGTGAGGCACTGGAACAGGTTGCCCAGAGAAGATGTTGATGCCCCCTCCATTGAAGCATTTAATTCCAGGTTGGATGGCCTTTGAGCAACCTGATCTAGTGGGAGGTGTCCCTGCCCACAGCAGGGAGGTTGAAATTAGATGATCTTTAATGTCCCTTCCAACCCAGCCACTCTATGATTGTATGATTCTATGGCAATTGCTCACAGTCAGAAAAAAGTCTACTATGGGCATATGAAAAGGAATCCTTGTTTTAAATAATTAACTTTCCCATTCCTTCAATTACATATCAGAATAATTCCAATTTACCCTATCACTTAACTGTATCTTCGTAGGACAAACACTAGAAAAACAGAGAAGTGAAATTATGTGCTGATTCACTCAACAATTTACAAACTTCTTCACAAAGGACTGTTCCAATATCTGATCCCTGAACAAGATGCATTGGCACCTGCATATACTTTTCTGTCTGTCCTCTCATGTTTTCAAACCCTGTCTAGAAAGTAGACAACTGGAAATGCAGCTTCACAACATCAGAGAAATCTACTACCAAGGGAAATTTGTCCACCAGACCTTGTTACCAGATTTACAGCTGCTTCATTCCCTGGAAGCAACATAAAGCTGTTGGATCATATCAGTTAACCATGCCAAAACATCCTCAGTATTTTTAAGGACAAAAATAGAGCAGGAAAAATCTAATCCTTCTCATCTCCATCTCCACCGAAAATGTCCAGACCCAATAGATAATTAATCCTTCTTAAAACATTACAAAGAAAAAATAAAAAGGCCAAAGCTAGTGTTTTTCCTTTCCTGTCAACTTTACATTGAAAAATTGATACAGTATTTATTTTTTACTTATCTAATTTCCTCCAAGTGCCTACATTAGAGAAGGAAAGATTTGGAATATACATTCAACAGAAAAATAATTCCTCTGGAAAAATGGCTTATACCAGATGTCTGTGAGCTGTTAGCCACATGCTGCCAATTCAGTCTTTTGTAGTCATAAGCTAAGTGCAGTTTCTCCAAGTATCATTAGTTCCTTTCAGTATCACCAACTAATCTGATTGAAAGACCAGACAGTAGGCTCCAAATTCCCAGATGTGGACTGCCTGTTTCTGCTAATAATTTTCACACCAGGGAAACATGAAAAGATCTTCTTGTGTTAAGAGTGTTTTATTTTATTTTTAAAAAGGTACCTCAGATCCACATCTTTCCACATACTCATTCAAACCACTTGCAAACATTCTTGCACATTTTCACAGTCAGTTGCCAAAATATATAAGACTGACAGCATCAAATTACTTCCCCATCTTTTTCTGATTTTCAGACCCACACTCTTTTAGCTAGTCTGATGGCTGAGGAAATTGCAAGGTGCTAAAACAATCAGATAAAACAAAACAGACCATTACCTCCTCTTACTGGCATATCCTGTACTCCTTATGCAACTTTCGTATTTGAATCATGATAGAGATGGCTGTCTTGTAGCCATCATTATGATGAAACCAATCTACTTTCAAGAATGGAATTTAATGGAAAATATAAACATGAAAAATTTTTAACAAGCAGAAACATTCAACCAAATAGCGATCTTGAACTGAAACAGCATATATGAAAAGAACTTTCTTGTGCATTCAGATCACTAAGCTCTCACATTTTCATTTAAGCATATATGTTTTGCAGCCATATGTGTCATCTAAACATAATACACTTATAGGAGTATCTTTATTTTTAAGTTTCTTTGCTGATTCATTTATTTATTAAAATTGAAATCCTAACACAGAAAACATACATTTTTTTTCTTCAAAAAGCCCTCTTGTTTTTTCCTTGCCATATTGCAGGACTGACTTATTTGATACTTCTCATCTGTCTGTATGGAAGTCATGTCAAAACGTAGTGCAGTCAAATTTTAAAAAAGAAATTATAGAAAATTTCCTTTCCCAAACTTCTGCTGCTAGGCACTAAATGTTAGAGGTTATTCTTCCCTTGCTATCTCTGAAAATACCACAATTTATGTAAAATATGTTATCTTTCCTAGTAATGCAAAGTGAAATGCAGTTTTGCATGCTGTTTTATATAGATCTGCAAAAGAGGAAATGATTGTTTGATAGGAGACAATGGCAATCAGAAACATCAATTATATTATTATGCAACATGGAAGTTATCTTGCATCTTAGAAAGCTGCACTTCCTTAGATTGAAGACATATTCACTGAGTTGGAGGTCTGTCAGGAAGTACATCATACCTAGAGAAATTTAATAAGATCAAGATGATTTTCTACAGTGCATTTAAATTTCCGACTACCCTACATTTGCATGCTTTTGTTCAGTGCCAAAGCATCACAGATAACTTTGCATCTGCTTCTCCAAATCTTTTCAGTTTACATTTTTCCACACACCTCTACATTTCCACATGTAGACAGACATGAAAGCAATAAAAAATCCTGTATTATTTCAATTTAACCCAGAAATTGGCAACACTTAACTTTAAAACAGTTCTATTGCTGTACTATTTGCAGTTCCAAGACTCTTTTCTGTTTCCATCCAAACTTAAAAATACTTTCGGAATGGTTTTTCTTCAAAGATCTCATCCTCCCAACTCAAGAATGGTCCATCCCCACATGCAGAAAGTCATGCAAAGGTGGCAGGAGGCCTGCATGGATAACAAGGAGTTCCTGATTAAACTCAAAGATAAAAAGAAAGCACTCAGGAGGTGGTTGCAGGGTCAGCACATTTGGGGGAATATAGAAGTAACATCTGAATGCACAAGGTTGGCTAAGATAGCCAAAGCCTGACTGGAGTCAAAGCTAGTGAGGGTCAAGAAGGGCAATAAGAAGGGCTTTTATAGGCCTACCAACAAGAAAATGAATAGTAGGGAAGAGTGGGCCCGTTGCTGAAAAAGGCAGGGAACATGGTGACAATGAACATGGAAAAAAGCTAAGGTACTCAATGTCTTTTTTACCTCAGTCTTCACCTATAAGTATTACCTTCAGGAACCCCAGACCCTGAGACTAGTGGGAAAGTCTGAATTAAGGAAGACTTACCCTTGTTGGGAGAGGATCATGTTAGAGAAATTGGACGTACAAATTCATGGGTCCTAATGGAATGCACCCATGAGTGCTGGGGGAGCTGGCTCATGCTATTGTGAGGACACTCTTCATTGCCTTTGAAAGGCTCTAGTGACTAGGAGAAGTTACTGAGAATCAGAAGAAAGCAAATTTCACTCCTATCTTCGAAAAGGGAAAAAGGGAAGATCTGGGGAACTATAGGCTGATTAGCCTCATGTCAGTCTCTGTGAAGGTGATGGAACAACTAATTCTGGAAGCCAATTCCCAGTATATAAAGGACCAGAAATTGACCATTAGCCATCAGCCTGGATTTATGAAGGAAAAAAACAAGCCTGACCAATCTGAAAGCTTTCCACAATTAAATGTCTATCTCAGTTCATAAAGAGAGAGCAGTTGATATTGAATTAAAAACTGGCTGACCTGCTGGGCTCAAACAGTTGTGTTCAGGTCCACAAGGTCAGATGTAGGTGAATCACTAGTGCTCAGGGGTGTATATCAAGGGTCAGTACTGAGTCCTATACTGTTTAACATCTTCAGTGATGACCTAGGTGATATGACAGAGTGTTCCTTCTGCACATTTGTTGACAATAATAACTGGAAGATGTGGCTGATGTACCAGAGGGACCTTGAGAAAGTGGAGAAATATGCAGAGAGGAACCTCATGAAGTTCAACAAATATAAATGCATAGTCCTGCCTGTGGAAATGAATAACACCATGCACCAGTAAATGCTGTGGGCCAATCAGCTGGAAAGCAGCTCTGCAAAACAGGAACTAGGAGCTCTTGTAGACAACAAGCTGACCATGAACCTGGGCTGCATTAGGAAAATCACCAGCATGTTGAGGGAGGTGATCCTTTGCCTCTGCACAAAGTCAGTGAAACCTCATGAGGAATCTTGTGTCCAGATCTGGGCTCCTTACTAAAAGAGAGATATGGACTTACTCAAGCAAGTCCAATGAAGGGCCATGAAGACTGGAGCATCTTTCATAGAAGAAACACATGAGAAAACTGGAACTGTTTAATGTGGGAAAAAAAAGGCTCAGGGCAATCTTATCAGTTTATATAAAAACATGGAGGTAAAAATATGAAGTCACAGTCTTCTCAGAGATATGCAGTGGCAGGACAACAGGCAATGGACATGAAGGGAATTACTAGGAGTTCCATTTAAACATCAGGAAAAAAATATATATGAGAGGGATTAAACACTGGAACAGAATGGCAACAAATGTGGTAGAGACTCCATCCTTGGAAATGCTCAAAACCTGACTGACCACAGACATGAGCAACCTGCTCTACTGATCCTGCTTTCCATAAGACAGGTGGACTAGACAGTCTGCTGGGCTCTCTTCCAATATCAGTGATGTGATTTCAAAAAGGGTTGCATCGTGTATCATAAATATCTCAAAAGGGACAGCTAGGAATTTTGACATTGGATTTAAAGTAACTTGAGACTGCATTTCAGTGACCACACAAGATGGATGTCAACAGAGGACAAGCAGTCCCTAAAATAATTTGATTAGAGAGGAAAAACATCTAGCATTCTATCATTCAAAAGTACTTTAAGTGAATAAAGAACTGATGGAATTTAATTGTCAGTAAGAATCATCGAGTGACAGTTTTATGTTACATAGGTTGATGTCTTTCAATATTTCATAAATTATCTGGAATTAATAAAATATTATTTCTTACTAGATCAACCAAACTCAGCAGAATATTATGTTAGTCGAAGAGGACAATTGCACAGAGAGTTTTGATTAGTAATTTAGTAACTTTAAGCCCATTCCTGAAGCATTTACCTTAATATAGCCAAATGCAAAGTTGTGGATATGAAAGTAAGGAATGTCATACCATTTGACTAAAGGACTATGTTGTGTAAAAGAGCAACTTTGAAAATTATTTAGGAGTCACAACAGATGAACAACTGAACACAAACTGCAATCCAACTTTACCACACAAAAGGCTTCTATGAATATGTGTAAACAGGGCAGGAGTATTTAAGAATACCAAGATATACTTTAACACTCCATCTCATTGATGAGAACTACAATTATGATACTGTAACTCTACTATCAGAAATGAAAACAGAATTACTGAAAAGCTAACAATGTTCATGGAGGAACTGAAAAAGCGATTTAGACTGAACTAAAATTTACAAAGAAGAACATTCACTGAAATAAACCACTGGTTCTTAAAAGGCTCTTTAGTCTAGTGGAAAAGAGTAAAATTAGAACCAGAAACTTATAGATAATACTTCACAAATTTAAATAGAAATATATCACCATTTTTTAACAATAAGATAGAATGATCTTTTACTGACTCTTGACTTGTTTCCGATCAGATCTGTGTCATTTTACCAATGATGTGATATAAATTCTATCAACTAGCACTAAAAATCTCATAAATACTCTTACTTCAAAGTTTGTGTTGTTTGTTTCAAAGAATCATAGAATGATTTGGGGTGGAAGGGACCTTAAAGACCATGTAGTTCCACCCCCCCTGCCATTAGCAGGCATACCTTGCACTAGACCACATTGTGCAAAGTCCCATCCAACCTGGCCTTGAACACTTCCAGGGATGGGACATCGCTACCTTCACTGGGCAGACTGTTCCTGTGCCTCACCACACTCCGAGTTAATAACTTCTTCCTAACATCAAATCTAAATCTACCCTTCTTTAGTTTAAAGCCATTATACCCTGTCCTATCACTACACTCCCTGACAGAGTCCCTCCCCAGTCTTTCTGTTGGCACCCTTTAGGTACTAAAAGGCTGCAATGAGGTCTCCCAGGAGCCTTCTCTTTTTCAAGATGAACAACACCATCTCTCTCAGCCTGTCTTCGTAGGAGAGGTCCTCCAGCCTTCTGATCAACTTCATGGCCCTCTTCTGGACTCGTTCTAATAGGTCCATGTCCTTCTTGTACTGGGGACACCTGAGCTGAATGCAATACTCCAGGTAGGGTCTCACAAGAACAGAGTAAAGGGGGAGCATCACCTCCCTCAACATGATGGCCATGTTTCTTTTGATGCAGCCCAGGATACAGTTGGCTTTCTGGGCTGCAAGTGCACATTGCTGGCTTGTGTTGAGCTTCTCCCCAACCAACACCCCAGGTCCTCCTCAGGGCTGCTCTCAATCCATTTTCTGCCCAGCCTTGGTGTCATTGGCAAACTTCCTGAGGGTGCACTCAATCTCACTCTCCATGTCACCAACAAAGATGTTAAAAAATGCTGGTCCAACACAGACCCTTGAAGAACACCACTTACTACTGATCTCAATCTGGACATGGAGCTGTTGACCGCAACTCTTTGAGTGCAACCACCCATTTCATTTTAGCTGAGCTACTCACATTTCAGTGAAATTACCATGTGATTCCTTTTGCCCTCTTCTCTCTCCCCACTACAAGAAAGTGTCCATACAGAGGTGGACACTGCTTCACATTGCACTGACTTCAGCAGATACAGATGGCCAGAGATCCATTCACTCTGGTGTGTAAAGGCTCAGGGCACATATCAAGGCTTGACTCTTCATTCTGCAAATGACTGAAGAGCAGTTGATACCTAAGAGACAGAACAGGGCTAGAAGAACAATGGATTTCTGCTTGTAGAATGAGCATAAAATTTGAAGAATCAGAATTAAAAAGTCAGTATGACGTTAGTGGGTAGCAATTCATTTGTTTTCTCCTCAACAATACAGAAAAGCCAAGCTACTTTCATTTTGGGTCAAAACCAAATATTTCCTCTGACAAGAAACATTTTATTTTTACAATGCCAAAGCAGCAAAGCAATGGGTTGGAGAGCTAGATTAGGCACAAAGACAAGCTCTTTTTTCAACAGGGAACACTGGGTTTACAACAGTCACCCTGCTATGTTCAAGAACCTACTTAACCATTTACCACCTGAGGAGACTCAAACTCACTACTCCTTTAAGAATGTGTATTAAACAAAGCTTTTAGTAATTTTACTATCATGTTCTGCAGCTTCTCTTATTTTAGCTATTCCAAGCTGAAATACTCATCATGAGAAAGAGAGAAAAGTATTCTGTATCTTGAGATTTGTAATGTTCAGAGCCAAGGAACCTGGCAAAATCATGTTTCATCTAATGTATAAGATCTGACTGATTGGCTATAGCTTATATGAGTTTCTATGCCACCCATCAACCATTTCCAAAAACTTATTGCAAAATTAGTTTAAGGTATCATTACTTGTATCTTCCAACCCAAGGAAAATAAATAAATAAATAACCTACTACCCAATAATGTTCAGGGGTTTCTTATGATGTTATCACAATGGTAAGTCATCATTCCATCTCATTTCAGAAATATGACACTACAAAATGGTTGTAAAGGTCGTGAGATTACCTCTAACCAGCAGATCCCTTCCTACACCAATGACATCCCACATACTGCAGCCATTTTCTGTCCTAATCAAAAAGGCTGGTTGAGTGATCAGCAATCCAGCTCCTATTTAACACAGAGAATAAAATGTCACTTTCTCTGTAGCATATTTTGATATATCACAAAGGGTATCTTTTTCAATACAATATTTTAAACTATTCAGCACCATAACACTGTATGCACAGCATTGGTTTTCATGAAATATGTCTGTCATGAACACCAAAATGATGAGATTTTCATTTTATTCTGTCTGCATAGACCTGCTGTTGGAACATAACATTCTGACTGTATAAACATGCGTATTTTCAGCTCACAATGAAAATAAATGAATAAATAAATAAATAATAAAATTAAAATTATAAAAGTGGAAGCAGACAGCAAACCAAGCTCTACACTTCACTTTGTCCATCTGTAGCTGAAGTATACTACGGGTTAGACCCCCATGTTCCTCATCAGGAGGGGCTTTAGTCTTTTCACAGCCCTGTATGTATCTGTACCCTCACTTGACTGCAAACAGACTAACTTCCCAACAGGAGCTGTTACTAATGTAGACAATGGCTAGATAAAATTGATTTGATTTTATAGTGACCTTTTTAATAACAACATGTTCAGGGAGGGTTTTCTCAGATGACTGAATGAACAGATGGGCAACAAAGGCTAAAAATTCTGTCCAGTTTACTGTATGGGATCTTTTTTGTCCTGTGCTCCCGATGTGGGTTTTTCTGCTTATTTCATTTCTAAGGAATTCTTTATATATGTATTCTTATGACACAAGCCCCAACAACATCAACATCACTGTTTATCTGATGTCCATTTAAACCACATTTGGGTCTTCCAAGGAATCATGTTTTACATGAGACAGCTTATACCTTTCTTGGGTTCACTTCAGCTTGGAGCTCAATCTCTGTTCAAATCCTCCTTTCTATCTTGTAGTAATTAATTTCTAAAGCTTTGTCTTAAATAAAAAGGTTATGTATACAGATCTTAGTACTTACTGCAGGATTAACTTTTAAATTTAGTGGGTGCCAGTGATAACTAATGAGGCAGTCTGAGAAAAAAAAAAAAAATATATATATATATATATATATATTTCCCAGATGGATTGTTGTAAATGTACAGATGTTTGTACACCTTCTTTTTCTCCCTGGACACTAGACAGACCTCTATCACTGTATCAAGAAAGTTCTGGACATCAAGAACTTATTGGATATCTCCAGCTGCAGTACTGAAAATATTCCCATTTTTACATACATATTTATTAAAGATGTATAAATTTGAAAAATATTTTATGTGCGATGCCCCTCCACCCAGCCACCGCCGTACAGAGAATAGCAATTGTATCCACTACATGGATTACTTGCTGTAGTGCATACTTCCTTTAATTTTTTCCTTTTTTTTTCTTTTTTCTCCAGGGGCTAGCCTCCCCTATATATATTGTTTAGCATGATGTCAGATGGTTAGGAATACCCCTTGGCGAGTTTGTGTCAGCTGTCCTGGGTCTGTCCCCTTCCACCTCTTGCTGCACCCCTAGCCTGCCTGCTGGCAGGACAGAGTGAGGAGCTGAAAAGTCCTTGGCTTGGTGTAAGCACTGCTCTGCAACAAGTAAAACATCAGCATGTTATCAACACTCTTCTCATCCTGATCCAAAACATAGCACCCTACCAGCTACTAGGAGGAAAATTAACTCTATTCTAACTGAAACCAGGACACAGGATGAAACCCTTAAACTTTCTTTTAAAAAATTCTGACTGCCAGCAATTACACTCTCCTTCTTGCCATCATTTTATTGTTATAAATATATATTCATTCTAAGTCTTTTATATATTTTAACATTGTTTATTTACCCACATTTTTATTTGCCACATTCCTTTTGGGTTATTAGTGTCAAAAAACCTTTGCCTGGAACTGTATCCATAAGTTTTTGGCCCCTCACTACAGGAAAAACATCGAGGTCCTGGAAAATGTCCAGAGAAAGGGTACGAAACAGGTGAAGGGTCTGGAACACAAGTCTTATGAGGAGTGGCTGAGGGAACTAGGGTTGTTTAGTCTGAAGAAGAGGAGGCTCAAGGCAGACCTTATTGCTCTCTACAACTATCTGAAAGAAAGTTGTGAGGAGCTGGGCGTCAGCCTCTTCTCACAGATAACTAATGATAGGACAAGAGGGAATGGCCTCAAGATACACCAGTGGAGGTTTAGGTTGGAAATTGGGAGAAATTTCTCCTCAGAAATTTCTCAGAATTTCTCCTCAGAAATTTCCAATGCCGTTCCAAGCATTGGAATGGGTTGCCCAGGCTGGTGGCAGAGTCACATTCCCTGGGAGTGTTTAAGAAAAGGTTGGTTGTGGTACTTAAGGATGGTTTAGTGGGTAATATTGGCGGTTTAGGGATGGTTGGACCAGATTATATTAGAGATCTTTTTTTCAACCTTAATGGTTCTAGAATTCTATGATTCTATGATTCTATTGGCTACCCACATGTTCTATTTTAGTGCTTGGCCTTGGCCTCATGTTGGCTTATGCACTACGGACCAGTTTAATATTTTTTAAAAAAATCCCATTTGGTATCAGATCAATGTTATAATATTATCAACTGCCTTTATAAGGAATTACTTCAATCTAGTGCTGGTGTTACCATACTTGGATATTTTTTGAGGTCTTGTAAACACTTGCAAAGTGTGCAAAGTGATCTGATTCCACTACAATTCTTGTATCTTCCTAAACTGTGGGTTTGTGGGGGTTTTGTTGTTTGTTTTGTTGTTTTTTTGTTTGTTTGTTTTGTTGTTGTTTTGTTTTGTTTTGCCTTTTTTTTATTTTTTTTTCCCTAGAAGGTTTCATATGATGATCACCTCCATGGGTTTTCAGGGGACACAAATTTTATTATCTAAGTTTTCTTTCATTCCTACAGTATTTTGGATCCTCCATCATATCTACAGAGACAGAGAACAGCATCTGCATTCTGCATATACATGTCTAAATTTGCTTCCTTCAAAATTAAAAGTCACTTTTGTCAAGAGTTAATCCTGGGGTGTACAATAGCCTGTTTTTTGATACTTTCTTACACATGGTGATATAAGGGAGAGGGGGAATGGCTCTTCAATTACATCGCACATGGAAATTATTATTATTGTTATTATTTTTATTATTTTGTACTTCATGTTTAAAAGAAAAAGTCAGACACTTCATTGTTACATCATTCCCATCTCCTTATTTTTTTATTTTTTTTCTCAGTTGATAATATTCTCTTTAATTTACAATGAAGATATGATTTGAGAAGTGGCATAATGAGGTTCTAACTTGTTCTCTGTTCCTTCCACAAGGACTTGTAATACTCCATCTGATTTTGGACTGCTACTGGATACTGCTCTCCCATTTCCATAAAGCTGTCTAGTACCACTCATAATGAGATTTAGGGTTGTAACAGTCAACTTACAACCCATCCAAGAATGTAAAATTAGGACCATCCTTATTCTCCTCTCTCCTCTCCCCTTAAGGGTACCTTTATCTATTGTTCTATACTGAACGTAATCAGTTGTTTTATCATAGCATTCTGAAATTGCTCTGCAGTTGTTTATCATCAGTAGATGGTATCATCAACAATCTTTGTTGACTCAGTATGCATACTTTTTCAGATTATTTATGAATATGCTAAAAAGCACATTGCTGCACAGATGGGTAGACTCTATTGGTAAATTCCTTCCAGTGTCGCAAGCAACTTTCTATCTGTGCCCTGCTTTTCCCTAGAATATAATTTACTACTTGACCATATGAGAACCTTCCGTGTTACCGTATGGCTGCTTAGTTCTCAGAAGATTTTGGTGAGAAACTTCTTCAAACAGTTTTCTGGAAATGTAAAATGACCACTAGCAAGATCACTTTTGTCCATATGTTTACTGAATCCAGAATATACTGACATATTTGAAATCTTTTTTTTTTTTTCCCTCCACAAAAGACAAGACTCATCCCAAACATGTATTTTCTATCTTTCCACCTAATATTTATATGTTTTTCAGAATAGTCTGTCAGTTAATATGGTGTAAGATAAGACGGTACATGTAGTTCCCTGGGTGTTCCTTGGAGATATTGTTTTGAAAACTGGCATCATTTTAGCCACTTACAGTAGCAAGACATTTAAATGACTGGTCATATATCTCAGTAACTGCTTCATCTCTGAGTTTTTTTAGAGCTCTTGAGTGAAAGTCATATGTGTCTAGAGATCTATTCTTGTCCTTTTTGTCCATTTGCTCAAAAACCTTATCCATCAAAAATTTGATTTGATAAAGATCCTTCAACATTTTCCCCATCATAAAGGATTACCATCTTGAAAGTCTCACTCAGTTCTTCTTGAGTATACTCAGATATAAATAAATCATTTAGTTTTTCAGCTATAATGTTTCATCTTTTGTATCATGTCTTGGACTTAAAGGTCTCCAGAAAAATTACTTTTTAATACTCCAGGAAAAGTGATTTATTATTTCTATGCCTCTTGCAAGTTATTTTCTCAAACCTTTTTTTGAACACCTTTATAATATCATCTTTATTTATTTATTTATTTATAATACCAGAGCTGATGATCCTTTCTGTTCTCATTTAGCTATAATTCAACATTTTTAAGGAGCTCTTCACTTTTTCAGAAACCTTTACTAATGACGTGTTTATTCATGTCCTTTACTGATTTCTTTTGGTATTTGAAGACTTTCCCACCCCACAGGCAATAGGCACTTTCTCTCAGTTGTCAGTATGTTTTGTGTGTGCTTTTTCCTTTGTTTGCTTTTCTTGTTGTTGGGGGTGGTGTTGTTTTTGTGGTAATTATTTCAGGAGTAGAAATTTTACTTCTGTCTACACTTTTAGCATCTTCTAATAAAATTCCTCACATTCACAAAGTTTGTTATTTTATCTTAAAAATAATTTAATATATATATATATATATGAGTGCAAAGATACAAGATTTTCACACACACTGAAGCTAAGCACATTACAGTCACTCGTACAAACTGGTGCTTCATCACTAATATTAAAACTGTGTTTTGCACATACCTCCAAGCAAGACACAAGTTGTTCTTCTGTAAATTTCCTAAGGAGCATTCACCAATGCTACCTTCCCTGTCAAGACTGACATTCACTCATTACCTGGAATTAATTGTTGTTATCTGTTGCTGGTATATTTCTTATCATTAGAGTCACTTTGATTTACCTTATCATGATTAGATATTTTATCATATATCTTTCTATATCTGTTCTGTTGGACCTATCTATGTGGACTCTATGTGTGTCTTCTTGACACACTTAGCATGTCAATTTGATTTAAATCTAAGCTTTGTTAACCATCTAACATGAGTTTTACTCCAGAATAATTTAATTAAATAATATTGAACACCCAAAACTAGATATTTTTTTTTGTTTTCTATCACCTTCATTTTCTTCCTGAGGCCCTGCATCTACAAAGTGAACCACTGCTTGTGCTTTCTTTCGTGTATTACACTCATTTCACTTCTTACAAGGTTCCCAGTTACTCTGTCCTTCCCACAATAAAAAAAAAAAATAAAAATAAAAATAAAAATTAATAATAATAATAATAATAATAATAAAATCATTCTCTGTACGTTTACATTTTACTTTTGATATCAGGTCCTGTTTGGAAACCAGAGTAGAGAAATGCAATAGATGTTTACTTTTTTCAGTCGCTGTAGCAACTGTGTATTCTGTATTTGTGCATACATTACAGTTGGATATTGTGAGAGTTTCTTCCATTGTCCCACAGGACAGGACTGTGCAGAACTTCCAGTTCCAGTGGCTAGTGTTAATGAAACAGGTTCACAGACGTACACCTTTGAGGAAAAAAATGTACTTATACCACAAAAATGTTCAGAGAGCATCTACCGGAGGCTATCAAGTAAGGAAAGTACAATCGTTTTTAACATCTAAGGCTTCTTTGCCAGTCATAGCTGTTTGGTAAATTTATCCCACACTCACTAAAAACTTTTGGGTCCACAAGAGTATCAGTCACCTGGCCCTGTTGAATAGCTTCTTTGTTCAACTCCTGTACTGCTGTGCACTTGCTAGTTCTGTCACCTCTGCAAGTCTTTGCATCTAGCAACCCATTAACACTCATTAAATTAACATATTTTGGGATACTCTTGACAGCAAAGAACAGAAGATGTAAGAGAAAGGAAGAAAGCAGTTGTACAAGTGGCAAAGAGCATCAGTTCACCAGTTTATTCTGAAATAAACAGTGCTGAGAGCTTCAGCTATGCATACTCTGTCCATTTGTGTACAAAAATAAAAGGTTTAGAATAATTTTATCCTGCTGTGAAACATTAAAGAATTAAATCAAAAACCCATAAAGTACCATCTGCAAATGACATTAAAAATACACCAATCATAAGTAATAAAAAGGTAGAGAGAGAGATAGAGAACTGAATAATTTGCAAATACGAAATGGCAGATATTTAGAAAAAAAAAATGGCTATTTTTAAGACTATTCTGGAATCCTTGATCCTGATATCATAAGTTTCAAGATGATTTGATTATTTGGAATATTGGAAGGCATTCCAAATAGATTAACATTGATGGAAAACCTGCTTTGCAGCACCTGACCAAAAACCACTCAATGTAAGTTCATGCATCCCGGATATGATCAAGAGGTCAGCCAGTTATAGTCACGAAGTACTTCTAGTAAGAGAACTTTATATTAAAACAATCCCATATATTTAGTAAAATATAAATTTAACAGCATTAGATTAAAAACAAACAAGCAAACAAATAAAAAATTAAGTCCAGAGATTTTACTTAATCACCAAATCAGCTGACCTATCTATCCAGGTACAGGCTAGATATATAACCACATCTAATTCACCATTTGGCCACTATGCCATTCACAAGGTCTCAGACCAGAAAACATCTTGTCCTATGAGTTCCTAGGTCTATAAATTCCCAAGTTCCAGAATCATTCCCACAAACTCCATGCAAGTCCAGGAACCACCACCTTGACTGATTTGCAGTATACATCTAAATTCCACAGATAAGAAAGGATCAGTTGACAGCTGTGAGATCTAATTTAATAGTTAGGTTGAGAAAAGGTGGGTGAACCTCCCTCACACACCATTCACACCGAAACTCAGAGTCCAGCTAAGGAAGCTGAAGGTGCACAAGTCCGTGGTACCTGGTGAGATACATCCACAGGTCCTTGAAGGAACTGGCAGATGTATTTGCTAAACCACTATCCAGCTTATTTGAGAAGTTGTGGCATTTCAGAGAAGTTCCCACTGACTGGAAGAGGGGAAACATAACCCCCATTTCTAAAAAGGGAAAAAGAAATACCCAGGGAAACACAGGCCAGACAGTCTCACCTCTGTGCCCAGCAAGATCCTGGAAAAGATCTTCCTGGAGATAATGCTAAGGTACATGGAAAATAAGGAGATGATTGGTGACAGCCAACATGGCTTCACTGAGGGCAGATTGTACCTGACAAATCTGGAGACCTTCTACAACAGGGTTACAGCATTGGTGGACAGGGGATGAGCTACCTGAACTTGTTTTGAAATTCTGAAGGCATCAACTCCTGGGCTATACCACAGTCAACTTGATTCCAGCTGGACTTTGTGCTACATACGACAATCCTCTGAGCCCAGCTGTTCAGCCAGTGTTCAATCTACCCCCCTATTCACTGACATATACAGTCAGTACATGAACTACTTACAACATCCAGGAGGTATTTTTCTTTCTAGTTTAGATACTATTCTCCCACCTCTCTGGACTCAGAGCTTCTTGTTGGAATGATTCTTTCTTCTTTTCACAAAATACATTTTTACTGTGTTAAATGAAACATTTGGGACTGCAGCACTACACAGTTTAGTCAGATTCTGTATTTCTGCAGTGCAATGACAATAATTATAATTATATATTTATTTAACACACTGTTGAGATTGTTCATTGTAAATAAATATTTCTATATAAGACAGAACCACAGGAAAGACCATGGAGTTGTGTATACATTAAACAGAAAAATCATGTGGAAGCAAGAGGCACAACTGAAATTGAAATCTATTATTTAATTTACCAAGCCACCCAAATTCCAGAATAGTTATATTTCTCTGTAACTAATGCTCACTGGATCATTCAATGACTGTCTATGCAAGTATTCAAGAGACTTCAGGGGAAGAGGTAATTTTAAGTTTTTTCCCTGCCTCAACTGACAATACTATAGCATACATAATGTGCAATAATTTCACCAAGAGACATTATGAAGTTTCAAGGCAAAACCTTACAGGATGATCCTCATGTCACTTTTGAGAGCAGCAGGTAATCTGGGTTCAATTCAACATTCCTGAGCAGTTCAATAAATAAACAATAAAAAAGAGACTGGATATCAGAAGAGCAACTAGTTCTTCTGGTTGCCATTCCAAGACAGGGATGGATTAGACTAGCAATTAGACATCACTAAAAGATGGTGTTTATACCTAAAGCATAAGAGGATAAGGATAGAAGATAATGAAATGCTGGGATCTTCATTATCCTTCAGTAGGTAAATGCACACACACACACAGAGAATGGGCTCATAAAATGTGAGAATTCAACTGATGATGTCAGATCTAACACATCTTTTGGGATGAAAAGAAGGAGATAAGTATATCTGTGAAACCTTCTGCTGAAAGAAGAGTAGAAGAAAAACATTGCTACCTGAAGATGGCACTCCCTGGAACCAAAAGACAAGAACAAGTCAATGGACCAAACAGACTTGTGAATATGAAACAGAACTGAGATGGAGGTTTGATGCCCTAGAGAACATAAGAGCAGCAAGAAAGAAGAAAATGGATGTCAGCTCTGAAATACAACATTGAGAATACAAGTTATTGGAAATTGAAGGGGAACCAAGTCAGTACACAGAAACACTGAAAGACAACAGAAGGGGCATTCAGAGACCCAGACAGAATTTAAAATGGCACATAGAGGTGAGGTGAGGGATGAACATTTACCAAAACATATAGAGGCAAGCCTGTGCAAATTCTGCTTCCGACATACTGACTAGGCTACTGCCAGTCTGGTCATCAAAGGGGATCAAAAAAACAAAATGATATCAGATCTGTCAAGTGCACCTGAAACCGAGAAGTCAAAAAAAAAAAAAAAAAAAAAAAACAATACTGGAAAACAAAATTTAACCCTGAAAAACAATCCTGTCATAAAAACCACTGGAACAAAAAAAAAAAATATATATATATATATATATGTATATATATATGTATATATCAAGGAGTAACTGATGCTTCAGGTAAGACTTGCAAAAAAAAAAAAAAAAATGTCTGTATGAACTTCAGGAAGAATACCAAGTCTCTAGAGAACGAATTAACAGTCCAATAAGAGAATAAACCTACCAATAACTAAAGGATGACTGGTATAAGGAAGCTTCTGTAATGCTTGACTGTTGGAATGCACTTATTGAAATAAGACATTTTTCAAAAGATAAATTCAACTTAAATGCCCAAGGGAATAGCTAACTTAGGATCACATTTGACACAACTGATAAGAACAGTTTTAAACTGAGAAATTATAGATCTCCAAACACTAGTCAAAAGACAAAACATATGGTAAATGAGAATTCATAAATGGGTTAAAAAGCTTGGTAGCAGGAAAACATGATAAATAAAAAGAATTAAGACTGAACAGCAATCAGGTAACAGGAAACAACATGACTGAGTCTACTCTGTACAAGCAATGGAATAAGAAAAAAACTATTCTCAGGAGCTTTCTCAACACAATGGAAGATCTTAAATATATTTATAGAATGTGGAAATGAATGCCAGGGAGAAAACTGAAGCTTAATAACGTAAAAGTGAATACTAGGGTACAGATATAGAAGGACAAATACCATTCAGGAAAGATAATATTTTGGGAATACTATTTAGGAAAGATAAGCAATCTGGGATACGCAACAAACAGTAAGGTACTGTGAAGGAAAGCATGGTTCTGGATAAAAGTTGAAGAGATAGAGTTTCTGCTGGAAGCAAGATGAAGCTTCATAACGAACTCATGGTCAGTTACTAATATACATAGAAATCAAAGTAACATCACTGGAAAGAAAAATACTACTAGACATTGTGGTAATGCCAGAGACAAACTTCCTGACAAAGATTAGAACTGACTACATCGGTAATAACAGCTAATGATATCAGTAGAGCCAGCTCACTGTTGGATGTTACAACCAAGAAACCTCCGCAACAAATAGACTGAGCTAACAAAAGTCCACAGTATTTAAATTTAATTTTGTCATGTAATGAAGATTTAAATAGTTTATCACTGACAGATGAGTTAACATAAATTAAATCAAAAGGCTAAAACAATAGTTCCAAACTCAATAATCAACTTTAAAGGGGTGAACTTCAGTAAATCTAGGGAGCTCCTTAGGGAACTCTAAAGAACTGAGGAATACAGACACAGGAATTTCCTTAAGAATAAGTAGGAATCTGTATTCCAGATATCAGGTGAGAACTCTAGATCTGACTAAATAAACAGCCACCCAAAGTAGCCTACTGGCTATAAGTCAGCCACCAAATGCAGAAAGGGTTGTCAGGGTCATCTCACCTCTATGACAATATGGAAATTGAATGGGATTTGTCAAGTCTTTTCCTGGCATAGTACAGCAAAGCTAATAATAATAACAATAATAATAATTTGGTGAATTTGAATAAAGACAAATGACAGTCCAAACTGGGCCAAAGCTAAATCTGCCGCTGTTTTCAAACAGCTTGTGATGATTGGCTTTGGAACAAAACCAACATGGATAACAAAGAAGTATGGAACAGAAATTAATGGGAAAGAGGTAAAAATAACAAAAGTTCAAAGCACTGTGTATTCTTAGCTGGGAAAGAGGAAAGCTTCTTCACAACAATACCATTGGATATTATGAAGAGACTGCAACTTTCCTCTGGCTTGTTTTCTCATTAGAAGACAATGTTGTTGACAGGTGAATAATTCCAACGTCACATTTATATAAATCCCACAAACAATGAACAGAACAGAAAGACTTGAAAAAGCCTTGAAAAATTGAACACAGTTTCTCAGGACCTTTCATTTTCATGAAAATTTTTCTGACACATTTTTTGCCTTTTCATAACCTCAAAAAATAGGACAAGCCAGATCACAGTAACTTCGCCACTCCACCACCACGTGGGCGTACAAGTGCGCAAGATCTGGGACTCTTGATAATTCAGTAACATTCAGAATCACCCTTCATTCAAAACATATGCTGTGATCTACGCATACTTCAAACCTAATTCAGACTTGCTGAGAAACTAATTAAGTACAATCTCCTGTGCTATCACATTATATTAAGCTTCAGGCATCTCTTTAAAATAGCACACTCTGCCAAAAAGAAGTGATTATCAGTATACATTAAAAATAATAAATAAATAAAATAAGTTCTAACACAACAGTATAAAGACTTCAAGAATTTCAGGATGCACCATCTCTTAAGTGCTCTATTCCACCAGCTGTCCAACAAAGTGCTGACAAACCTCAGCACTGGTGGCATCTGGCAGTACAGTCAAGGCAGAGAATTAGGAGACTTAGACAGCAAAAACAAGCACACAAGTTGCTTCAGTAACAGAAGCAACTTCCAAGGAAAAAAAAAAAAAAAAAAAAAAAAAAAGAGTGAGAGAGAGAGAGAGAGAGGAAAGATGTCCTCTTTCTGCTTCATCACGCCATGCAGACAGATCCATTCTCAAGATGTCTCTAAACTCAGGACATCTAGGTTTCTACCTGTCAGTTAGGTCCTGGAACCAAATTCAAGCTAAGTCTAATATTTTCATCCAAATAGAAGTTACATAACCGTGCTGTAATGCTGATCTTGCCATGTTCTGCAGTGCACACAGTGAACAGATTATGCCACAGCAGGGTTCTCATTTCAGATGAAGTGTATCTCTAGGTATTCCCTATGCATAAATAGCAAAATTTATTTGATTTTGAGTATTTCTAAGACAATGGTGAGCTCTTTCACTTTCTGTTTTGCTGCAGAACTCCAGCCAGACCCAGCACTCCCCTGCAAGCCTGGAAATTTGTCAAGAATTCATGAAATAGGTATCTTGATGAAGAATTCTGGTTTATAAAAGCGGTCTTGGTTAGGGGGCATAAATTAGCCTGTAAATAAAAATTCAACTTCTTATGTATACAGTCTGTGTAATGAGCTCAGATTTAATGCATTATTGTAAAAGAACACTTTTATTATAACAAAACATTACAGTAATGCTTCTTTTAAAAATACTTCTATTACTATTAGCATTTTACTTTTGAATCATGAAACACAGCAAAGCAACTGAAGCTACAGGGCAGCAGACACCTGAATGAATGTTTTGGAGATATCATCAATGCTATGCTCCAAATGTCATAACTTTTTCTGATTTGTAAAATGATTCCGCTAAACACATACATTGGCTCTTTCCACTTTAAACACATGTTCAAAGTAGTATGAGCAGAAGTTGCTAAATTTCTTCAACACTGTATTTTGTACAAATATAAATGCATTTATCAGTATCATCTGTTGTATACAGGTTATATCATTTTGTTTTAGCAGAATTTAAAACACATCTCATTTTCTTAACATGTCTTAATTAGTTTTACAGTATGCAAGACAATGGAGAAGCAGTCCCTAAGAAGCTGGTATTGCACTATTTCTTTTGGCTAAATGCCCAAGGAAGTCAACAGGGATTTTTGATTAAGTAAGGAGTGCTGGTTATGATACAATAAAAGCATAGCATGGAACATTCACTGAAGCTAAAACATACTTGTATCTTCATTCTCTGGAACTGATCTCTTCATTTTCACTGTACAATAAGGTTCTGCTAAACAACTGGTATCCCATCGCTCATTTTTATCCTTATTTTATTTTGTAACATTATTTCTGCTATACCTCTGTATTTGGCTTGTATGTCTATTTAAATAATTATATTATCCTTATCGACACAATTTTAGTATGTAAAAGGCTCTTAATTGCATGCCTGTTTGTGTACATAAAACACATTATATATCCATACATCATCTCTGTACATATGTATATAAAATATATATATTTGATTTTTTTTCTCAAAATACTAAGCAAACATCCTATAATTTAGCAGAGAATTAATAACTTATCTAAAGGTTCTGAACTTCCAACTGAGTATTTTTTATTTTTTTGAAAAAAATAGCTCAAAAATGTTGATTGGTAATACCATAAGAATAAGATTTATATTTAATTTATTTCCCATCTAACATAACTTATTGCCTATAACTTGTTTCTAGTTTAATGACTTCTATATTTGATCTTTTTAACCAAACTGGTTTCAGACTAGAACTAGGATTAATCTATTATTTGCCCTAAACTTAATGCAAGAGTGACTTTTTACAGACAGTGATATGTTGCCCAGCTTTCAAGGATAAAAGTTAAACCAACAGACCAAGTAAACCCTAAAATTTAGTAATTTTTTTAGACTAGCAACTACCATGAGCAAAACTTGCCACGAGAGATTCTATTTAAATCTATGCACATATAAACTCAGAAAAATAGCATGCAACAGGTGTAAACTGGCTGCATAAAATCAGTTGAGAATTTATTAACGTTGCTTCTCTCACACAGTACAACTGATTACTGTGTGATCATTTGCACATTCATCCCCTTTCATTCCCTAAGAAAACTATTTTATGGGGCTTTCTCAGGCAGAAACAGTAAAACCCAATGTAAAAACTTGCTGTCCCTGCCACTTCCTCCTCTTCCTTCTCCCGTGCAACACACACACACAAATCTAAAATGTCTGTGTGTGGCAGCTATTCATTCTAAGATCCAGAAGAGTAGGTCACAATTTAATTACAGGTGGGAAACTGGAAGAATATTGCAGGACTTGAAGCTACATCACTCCCCATTGGCAGAACAGTAGAAAAGAAAATGACTTTAAGTACCAACATAATTTTGGTTGCCAAGAGAGTTCATGCACTATGAAACCACATGTAAACACCACATGCTGGGTTTGGCTATGGAGGATGTTGATTACAACAGGTAATTCTGTAGCTACCCTGGGATGAAATACCTTGGGCTCAGCCAATTTGGCAATATCTAACTTATCTTAAGAGTCTCTAAAGTGTATGTTCCCCATTCAACACAGAGACCTTATCTCTTTCTCACTGGAATGCACTGAATTAGCTGCCTCTTGCAGCTGATCTTTTAGTGAAGATTGATAAATAAAAATAATGACACCTGCCTTCTAGATGTCATTTGACCAAAGTAGTCCCCCTCCACAGAATGAGAATTTCCTTGACTTTCCCATTAATGCTAGAGAACGTAGACAATTATTTCTTACTATTCCTGGAAGTTGTTTCCTCTTTTGTGCCATTATCTTCCTGTTTTTACTGTGCTTCTCAGAGTAACCTGATCTTTTCTTTTCCTCTCTGCATCCTTCTTTTCACCTGAGGTAAAACAAGAACTTATGATTTTAAAAAACTATCTTACTACATTTCTTATCTTTCATACAAAATGGAAAAATATTTTTTATCTGTACTACTCATGTATTTAAGGAATCTCCACCCCATTCTTTAGCTCCCTTATCTCTCAGACAGCTTTTCTGGAAAATTATACCATCCTGATATTTGCATTTACTGAAGTCTACTTCCCTAAAATTCACCGTTTCCATTTTGCTACTAGTCTTCCTAGGCTACCACTTCCTGAAAACTGACATTTAAGTTACTTTCTGCATAAACAGTCTCAGTTCACTCCCCAAAACAAAACAACAACAACAACAAATCAGATCTAGGATACTTTCACCTCTAGTTGTTTTTTTACACTTTTTGTATAAAAAACATCACCAGTGCATTTCAAGGACCTGTTAAACAACCCATGTCCTAATATATTATTGTTCCAACACAATCCAGACAGTTAAAATCCTCTGATATAAAATAGAATAGTTACATTGGAAGGGACCTTCAAAGATACCTAGTCTGACTGCCTGACCACTTCAGGGCTAACCAAAAGTTAAAGCACATCAATGAGAATCATAGAATCATAGAATATTCCGAGTTGGAAGGGACCCATAAGGATCATCAAGTCCAACTCCTTGCACCGCACAGGTCTACCCAAAAGTTCAGACCATGTGACTTAGTGCACAGTCCAAACTTTTCTTAAATTCATACAGGCTTGGTGCAGTGACTACTTCACTGGGGAGCCTGTTCCAGTGCGCCACCACCCTCTCAGTAAAAAATCTCCTCCTGATATCTAGTCTAAACTTCCCCTGCCTCAGCTTCACCCCGTTCCCGTGGGTCCTATCACTGGTGTTTATGGAGAACAGGTCATCCGCCTCTCCACACCCCCTTGCGAGAAAGTTGTAGACTGCGATGAGGTCCCCCCTCAGCCTCCTCTTCTCCAGGCTGAACTGGCTCAGTGACCTCAGTTGCTTTTTATACATCATCCCCTCCAGGCCCTTCACCATCTTTGTGGCCCTCCTCTGGACACTCTCCAACAGTTGAAAGTCCTTTTTGTACTGTGGTGCCCAGAACTGCACACAGTACTCGAGGTGAGGCCGCACCAGCGCAGAGTAGAGTGGGACAATCACTTCACTTGCCCTACTAGCAATGCTGTGCTTGAAACACCCCAGGATACAGTTGGCCCTCCTGGCTGCCTAGGGCACACAGCTGGCTCATATTCAACTTGCTGTCAACCACGACCCCCAGATCCCTCTCTGCGGGGCTGCACTCCAGCATCTCGTCACCCAGTCTGTATGTACGGCCAGGGTTGCCTCGTCCCAAGTGCAGGGCCCGGCACTTACTTTTGTTAAACTTCATGCGGTTGGTGATCACCCAGCTCTCCAACCTGTCCAGATCTCTCTGCAAGGCCTTTCCACCCTCATCCTAGTCTACAACTCCTCCAAGTTTGGTGTCTTCAGCAAATTTGCTCAAAACACCTTCCAGCCCTACATCCAAATCGTTTATAAAGACATTGAAGAGGACTGGCCCTAAGATAGAGCCTTGAGGAACCCCACTAGAGACCTTCTGCCAGACTGATGTGGCCCCAATGTACCACAACCCTTTGAGCCCTGCCCGTCAGCCAATTGCTCACCCATCGTATGATGTTTTTGTTAAGCTGTATGCTGGACAATTTGTCCAATAGGATCCTGTGGGAAACCATGTCAAAAGCCTTGCTGAAGTCCAAAAAGATCACATCAGCTGGTTTCCCTTGGTTGACTAGACAGGTGATCTTATCGTAAAAGGAAATCAAATTTGTTAGGCAGGACCTGCTCCTTACAAACCCATGTTGGCTTGGACCAATGACTGCATTGTCCCCCAGGTGTTCTTCGATAGCCTCAGGAATCATCTTCTCCATAATTTTACCAGGCACTGACGTGAGACTGACAGGCCTGTAGTTGCCAGGGTCTTCTTTCTTACCCTTCTTGAAAATTGGCACAACATTTGCCAATAATGAGATAATGAGGGCATTATGTAAAGTTCTCTTAGACACTGACAGGCTTGGGGCATCAACCACGTCTCTAGGAAGCCTGCTCCAATGTTTAACCACCATCACATTAAAGATTTTTTTCGTAATGTCCAGTCTGAACCACTGAAAGTGCAGTTTTGTGCTGTTCCTGGGTGTCCTGTCATCAGCAACCAGGGAGGAGATCTGCACCTCTCTCTCTGCTTCCCCTCCTCCTCTGCAGGACATAGTAGAAAATCACATTGTTGTTTTTGTTTGTTTGTTTGTTTGTTTGTTTGTTTTAGAGGATTTGTCACTAAATCCCGTGATCTGAGTGATTCTATAAATCACTAGTAAAAACCCTATCCAGCTGATCTTGGTTTGGTGGTTTGTAATGAATTCCCATTATTAGAGTGGTCTTGCTTTTTTCCCTTTCCCCACTAACTCACCTCGGCATTCTCAGTCTCAGAGTATGAACATACCTCCTTGATATTTCCCCAAACAAAGCTTCCTATTAGCTTCTCTGTCATGTCACATCACCTCTTCTCTTTCAACTAAAGCATACCTTTGATTAAGACTTTACATTTTTGCCTGCTTATTCTTTTTTATCATGGTCATCCAAGAGGTCCCCCAGACCAAGCAAACTGTCTACATGGACATGAATAACATTTTATCTGTTAGTTTTTGTGCTGGGCCAAGACTGTTATATGTGCAGCTGGGCTTCTTTCATCCTCAACATATTTTATAAAAAGCCTTCTTCTTACTAGGTTATTGAACTGGTAAATTCAGTAGTAACTAATAACAACAAATTTTTCCTTTTTTCTTTAAAAGTGTTCTACCCTATGTCACAGAATTGTCCTTTATGTGATCATGCACTTATCTCCAGGATACCTGTACCTGTGTAAACCCTAACTTGCAAACCTGATCCACGCACCCTGCTCTCAAATGCCAGAAGTTACTTTTGAACTGCGTGGAATCTAGTACAATGTTCAACATGGATGTACAATACTGGGTGGCTTGAATGAGCTTCATCAAGTGTTGAGTATTATATCAGATTTGAGGTCCAGAGAGGAACCATACATCCTGGACTGTGAGGTAAACAGACCAGTTCTTCCATCAGTCTCAGCAGCTTCTTCCTAGGATCAGTGGTAGTGAACCTCACCATCTATTACCTACATAAGGTTTTCTTTTCTGCCATGGGTTGTGAATCTGCAAGTGTTGCTGGGACAGTGTACTTGTCTCAGATCTCAGCTTTCCACATTTAGTACTCTGTTGATTTTCTGATCATCATTGATACTTCTCAGCCTGACCATTTACTCCTGCAGATCACCTATTTGTTTTCTGAGACATTTCCTGACAATACACTTTCCACAAAGCACTTCATCTCCTTGCTAATCCTCACTGGCAAGGAAACATAGCAGGAATCTCCCATTGACCTTGGAAGCAGAGTGGGTTCCTCGGTCTCTTTCTGAATGGCCCTTTGCTATACACCACACCAAAAAAAAAAAAAAAAAAAAAAAAAAAAAAAAAAAAAAAAAAAAAAAAAAAAAAAAAAAAAAAAAAAAAAAAAAAAAAAAAAAAAAAAAAAAAAAAAAAAAAAAAAAAAAAAAAAAAAAAAAGCCCTGGCTCACCATACGATATGTTCATCTTTTTTTCTACATAACATGATATTTTTTAACTATCCTCAAACTCCACTATTGCTACCATTATCTTTAAAGTCCTTCACTGAGGTCAGACCTAACTTGGCTAGAATATCAGCAGAAATATCTGGATTCAGACTTCATTCAGCTCCTTCATATCCATTTAGTCTATTTATTATCAGACTTATGGATATCATCTGAGCTTTCATGTCATCTTTTCTTCCTTGTTGTCCTTTGTTTCTCACTCTCACATTACTTGCCTAATGGTATTTTCAAAACTTTCTAACCAAACTGGAGTCTTACAACCATGATTAAATGGTTCCAGGGAAGAATTTAACAATGAAAGGTAGTGACAGAAGCATCCAATGTGACATTTTCAACAACTGATATTTTGGTTATATAATAAATTAATAATTTTTGAGAGAATGCTCAAATGAACAGACAACTTTGACTTTGTATAATCTCATATCATTATACTGTGCTTAAAATACTTCTGAAAGGATTATGCAGTATGTTTTCTAAAGACCATAAGTGAAAGACACCAAGGCTGCATTAAAAGCCCACAGTCCAAAGCTTTTCTTTAAGAACCTCTTCAAATCAGTCTAACAGAAATGGAGGGAAAAAAAATAAAGTGTATGTTACTAGATTTGCATTTTTGCACAGACCAAGACAGGCAGAACAAAATAGGAGTAACATAACCAAGAATCTCTTTCCAAAATGTCTACCATTTAGATTTTCAGTCACCATCTGTCACTAAAGGGGGAGTATTGACAGCTCCATTCTTATGCTAGCAGAGCACATAGCCACATCTTGCAAAATCCCAGTCAGGATAAGTAGTCACATATTTTAATGCTTTCTGAGGCTACATCGGATTAGGCTGAACCTTGGAATCTCCATTTATGCAAAACAATATTTTCCACTCATAAACTTGTGTAAGTGTTTACACCGATATTTTAAAGTGCTACCCAAGAGTTCTGGGATTTGGTTTTGGCATATAAAGCTCAAAAAACATTTAATTTAATTCACTCAAAGCTTAAGGATCTTCAGCACCTCTGCAATCTCTAATTTCAGCACCTGCAATTGTTTGCACACATCAGGCTCAAGAAATAAACAGCCTGATAAAAAGCACACAACACATTTCAGATCATATTTACTCAAAGAAAACCAGAGAAATTGTGAGTCATACAAGCTACTGGTATCCCTATGTAGGGAACAAATAAAAGTCTGGTGATTTTGAATCATGACATAGGCTTGGAACCCCTATTTCCATTTTGCCAATAAACATATTAACAAATCAATAATTGTTCCTAGTTTTGTAAACAATTATTTAGAGTATAAGTTTAAAATCCATTGGTTTTGATTTTATCAAGAAGTTCCTAATCATGAAATGCATATGTGTGTATATATATTAGTATTAATATGTGACTTTTGGTATATCTTTTCTAACACTTTTCCATTTCTTTTATCCTTTATGTACATTGTAAACTAAATACTCAGTCACAACCCACGTGGGCAAACCTATGCTAGTTTTCAAACAGCTATCTCAGGTACTCTAGCTTTACATATTTTAGCTGTGTTTCACTTTCATCTTAATTTTGAGTTTTATAACTTTAGTTAAATTCTGTGCTGCCACAGCCATACTCATCAGTTGTTTAATGCAAAGGGGTCCTATTTCTGTCTACACGTCCTGTAATCATATAATCTTCCAAAGACTATGTACACTTGCTGCAAGCCATGAAAAGCAAACTTATCCCCCTCCAATTTTGAGAATAAAATTCTGTCAGCTTTTCCCCACAGTCTATCATAGCTTAGACTTCAAGTAGTGCCATGCCTGTGACTGATCAGGACATTTAGCACTCTGCACGTTTTCCAGTCAGTCAGGAGTCTGGCCACCAGGCTTCTTGATTCTGAAGGGACAAATACAAGCAGCATCCTACTTATAGAAACTCTTCATACTCCTAAGAAGTAAAAATACCCTTTTTACTTACTCAATGCACAATGGTGTATTTACTTCTCTTTTTATAAAGTTCAGACCTTCTGTATAAGCAATTGATCTTGTTAGCCTTTTTTTGGTTGTTTCAAGACTATCCAAGACATGCATGCAAGAATGTTTTGAAAACTGAAGCCAACACAGCTGTTTTTAACCATGTCAGTGCCAAGTCACACTCAAATGGAATTATTTCTTCATGCACAAAAGCAGCTATTTTTAAATTCTGTGAAACTCCACACATCTGGGAGTGCTTACAGTACTAGTAATCCCTATATAGTATATGCTGTCATCGCTAGTGGAAATTCCCCTTCCTTGATGGTAGCACCAAAGAACTCAACATCTTTTTGAAGCAGCTCTGGTTTATTTGGGCTTCACTTCAGATTTTTGGTCATACTCTTATCACAGATTACTCGAGATATTTCAGTTCCAGAATCTTCTGCCAAGCACCATGAAGTTAATCATAGAATACTTAAATATTGAGGCATGTATGCCCCACAGTATTCTTTATTATCCTCTCACTTTCTCACTTTTTGGTCATGCAGTTTGCAATTCAAAATCCTGAAGAAACAAACTAAAACTAGGAAGCAGGAACTGTGAACAGCCATATTTCTTGATGTATTTCTTGAATAATCTCCAATAATTCTTTCTCCCCTGATAGTGGTACTTGGTCAGATGGCTACTGAATGGTTCAGTGATCTTTAGAAAACAGCTTCTGCTACCCCTATCCATTAAATCTATCTTGGTTTTACTCTTCCTTTAAGGAAGTCATAATGTTTTCATGCAATTTGCTTCATCTAATACACACCTGTATATGGAACTTCCACAGATGAAATCTTAGGATGCTATTCCTGCCTGTTAGCTATACAACTAATAAAAACTGAACAGTTATCCAAAACAACTTAATCCATTGTTTTTGTTTTCCAGGATTCTTCTTCAAATTTCAGAGACCAAATCTGAAGGCTCAGTTCTCTCAGTTTTGGATAAACACATATTCATCAACCATGACTTAATCAATTTCAAACAGACTGAAGAGTTCACCTGGTGTCAGAGAGCAGCAAAGGCCAGCTGCTCCCTAAGGCAAATCAAACCCCAAGCCAACAATGACACAGTGCAGGCAGTGCTCTAGGTCACTGACCAGATCACAGTCCCACAACATCTGAAGACAGCACACAGAGCAGAGTACTCACTAGTAACAGGGCTCTCTGACAGTCCCAGACAAGGTAAAGTGATGAAACAGGTCCAGGGTCCATCCAGGCAGCATAGATCTGAATAGCCCAGTATCTTTCAAAGACCATGATCTACTGTACATGCAGAGCTTCGCCAGGCAAGCCGATTGCTAGAAAAAAAACACTCTGTTCCTCCAGCTATGGTATTTCAATTCACTCATTCTGACCATTTTTCAAACTGAGACACTGAACTGAGATAAACAACTGAAGGGAGACCTTATGGCTCTCTACAGTTACCTGAAAGAAAGTTGTGGGGATCTGAGGGCTGGCCTCTTCTCACAGATAGGACAAGAGGGAATGGCCTCAAGTTGTGTCGGGGGAGGTTCAGGTTAGAAATTAGAAGAAATATCTTCTCAGATGGAGTATCTAGGCATTAGAATGGGTTGCCCAAGGAGGTGGTGGAGTCACCATCCCTGAGGGGTGTTAAGGAAAGCTTGGATGTGTTTCTTAGGGACATGGTTTAGTGGGTGGTATTGGTGGCAGGGGGATGGTTAGATGTTGGAGGTCTTTTCCAACCTTAATGATTATATGATTATAGAATTATTATTATTTTCCTCAATCTTTTACCAGACTGACCTTCTTCTGAACTTTCCATGAACTGCAAACACACAAACACATATTACAAATCTCTGACTCAGGAATTGTGCTTGCCCAGTCCCACACACTAACAACTAGCTTCTTCTAAGGGCTATGACTCCTTCACTTGCTTACTGGTGTGATTTGTTCACTCTTTGGGTCTAAACTGAAGCTCCCTTCTGGTCAGTGGTAATGTCTTAGTCATTTAGTACCATGATTTGGTCCAGCTTGGTCCTACGGGATTTGAGATCATCAGTCTGAGCCTAGGAAACTGGACCCTGTTTAGGCATGCATTCATTTCACTAAGTTGTCGGGCATTTATATGTCTGTAAATTGGATCTATTACAAATCATAGGTGATGGGCTCACAAACCTTTGTTCAATTAAGAGGAAATATATGAAGTAAAATGTTAAAAAATAATTTATTTTATCATAAGCCCAAATCTCTTGCAGAGTTTTGCTGTTAAAATCCTAAGATGTTGGTGCATGCTCCACTTTTAATTTCAAACAATACTACTTCTCTTTCTCTGCCTCACTCTTAGTCAATTCAGCAAATTTTATGCATGTTGGTCATCTTCTTGGATATACCTTGGATATGCCTAAGACTGTTGTTCATGGTATAGTACACTTAAAAGTGAAAAGCTGAGCTGTGCTTACATCTACTGCATGTCACTATCCCAGGCAAATCCTGCTCTTATAATGTTCCTTTTCACAAGTATCAGGGAATCTTTGTGCCTTTTCCCTCCCACATAACACCCCGGTACAAGTTCACTAAATAAAGAAATCTCAGTTACCCTCTGGGTGCCACAAAACCACCATTATTGCTGCTACCAAATACAATATCAGGCCCACAGTCTTAATCTACTCATGGATTTATTCACAAAGATGATAATGGTTTCTTAGGCCAGCAAAACCAAGAGCTCCCTCCCCAGTGGGACAACCTCCAGGTGCAGATGGTAGAATAAGCGGTCAACGATGCCGCGAGGCCGGTGCTGGAGCGGTGGCCGTGGGGGACAGGAGCTGACCCTGCGGCAGCCCCGGGCTGCCTTCACCTCCCTTTTGCCGTCCCTTTGGCATCAGCCCTCACTTCCCCACCTGCACAAGCGCTGCCTGGGGAGGGGGTGGCAGAGCAGAGCGCACACACCGCTCCTCTGCCCGCTGAAGTCCCCGCGGCCGCCAGCGGAGGGCGCCCGCTCCTCTTCCCCGGCCGACGGCCTGCCCCGAGGGTCCGCGGTGCGGCGGCGGGGGAAGGCACGGAGGGAGCGTCCCGTAAGACCCCCGGGAGCAGCCCCGGGGCTGGGGGAGAGATGCCAGGAGAGCGGCCGGCCTGGGCTCCCCGCTGCGAGCGGGGCTGTCCGGGGGCCAGGGAGCCCGCTGGCCCCCGCCTCGGCTGCTCGGTGTTGAGCATCCTTCACGGCGGCGGGATAATGCGGTTTTCTTTCTTTTCTCTCTCTCTCTCTCTCTTTTTTTTTTTTTTTTTTTTTTTTTTAGCAAAACCCCCCCTGCATCTCATTTGGTAATTTAACGGTGTGTGATTTAAATCAATATAAAATTCAAATACTTTTGTGCCACCTGTTGGATTTTACCACTAATTACATGTAACTAGAAGTACACTTCTGTATGCAATGTGGGAACTACTTCCCACAAACGCTGCTAGGTGCCCTTATGAAAATGCTACTTTGTTTGCTGCTTAAAAATATTTACTCTCTGGGCAGACAGAGAGATCTGGTTTTCCTCATACAAATCTAATCCATAAATTATAGTCAACACTCAATGACAGCCCCGGTGTGTACGGGTCCAGAGTTCTCGTGATAATGCAGTAACTATTTGGAAAGGTTATTAAAGGAGAAACTCCACTCTGGTAGCCCAGAAAATGAAAATAACTGGTTATCAGCACAAAAAAAAACTGTACATGCACCTGACGGCATCCATGGGCCAGGAGTACAGCAGCCCTGCACTTTCCTCATGCCAGTGAATACACAAGTACCTGTACTACTGTTCAGACTATTAGTCATGAGTGATCATGTAACACAAAGCATGGCAAATGTTGAAACTTACTCAAAAAAATAAATAAAAAATAAAAATAAATGTTTTCCCTTTATTCAACTTCTGTCAAGCTGTAGTGTCAGGGAATATTTTGTTATTTAAGAATACACTGATTTTCTTTCACATTACAGTGGCCAGATTTATTTGTTTTATATTAATATTAGTTTAGAATGTCTAGGTGTAAAGGAATTGCAAGTAAACAACATTCCTATAAGAATCTGAAAATTAACTAGTGGTTTTATCTGGACTTCACTTCCAGAATAGATAACGAGTTGTGGGTTATCAGGTGTCTTGTTATGCCTTCCCTGTGTATAATCACACCTCAGATACCATACCGTTCTTTGACATCAGAAGGTCTTGAAACACATACAAAAATACATGGTCATGGAGAACAAGTGGCCTGCTCTTTCTCCATACCAGGTGTAACTTCTAAACTCAATTCAGGAGGTCCCCGTGATGCCACTTTCATACAGAGAAGAGTGAACTGCCCTGCTGCCATCTCTGCTTCTCATGCAATGCAGGGTGACTGCCATCACTCCAAATGATGGAAAAGGATGCTAGACCCCAAAAGAATTCTTCCATGGGGACACAGGAATAGCTGAAGCTCCAATGTTCTTTCAATTTTCCTCCATTTTCATCTTCTGACATAGTTTTCCCATTTTTCAGAGTAAGTGCACAGAACTGTTAATGTATAAAATCTGGTTTCTTTTTCAGTTTTGCTTACCAATACAGATATCTTTGTGCCACATATTTCCAGAGTGTATTCTACTTTCATGTTACAGTGCAAAAGTGTAAAAAGACATGAAGTAGTCTTTAATGAAAATATGCAGATGTTTTCTAAATTGTTTGTACTTTTTGAACCAAAGCTGGCAAAAGACTGAAGCACAGAAGTAAACTACAAAATGAATAAACCGTATCGGGCAAATAATATGTATAATGCACTATTGCAGTGCTCACAACTGCCCCTCTAATTCACAGAAGACTTTAGTGATAAATTTAATTGAGTCTTCTCTTAGCAAACAGGATCTTTAAACTGATTCTATCAACCCCAATTTTATCTACTTTGGATTTTATAATTACTCAGATTCAAACTCTTCTTTGGTTTTATGAGGACAATTTTCCAGTGTTTGAACAGTCAGAAAAATAAACCAAGTAAAATTAAAGTGTTTACACACCAGTATTTTGCTCTTGGCAAGTGCATAAGTGACTTCACAAGATGCAAGTCAGTGCACATTACATATTACACACTGTCTTTTTAGGCCAGTATGTAGGCAACACCAGCACGTCCTGGGGCTCCAACACAATGGCTATGTTTTTATTTACTTTATAAAGATTCATAAATAACATCTCGGGGTTTAGTTCCTAATGTGGTAAAAAAAAAAAAAAAAAAAAAATGCACAACTGACTTCACTTTCTTTAACATCAACTTCCCTCTCATGTGGATAACATTAATTATTCATTGTAAATTTATTGTTATGTATTAAAATAAGTCAAGAAGCAAGGAAAACAGAGTCATATACCAAGTGAGATCTTTCTTGCAAGGAAAAAAAAAAATAACAACAAAAAAAAAAACATTTTCCATTTAAATATATAATTTAAAAAGAATTGTAACTAAATTGATGAAGTCTCTTGTGCAGTGGAATCTAACATTTATGGAGCATTTCTTAGAGTGGAAGAGTCAATAGGTTCGGGAAGTGTAAGCCAAAATACAAAGAGAACCTCAATTAAGGAGGAAACAGTGATTTTTCTAATCCTCTTTCTCAGCAAATCTGGATACTCTTCTTTGATGAAGGTTATGAGAGCAGAAAAAGTATCAACAGCCATGCTTTCTTGAACAAAGAAAGAACTATACAAGGTCTAGAAGGAACATCCCCCAAAAATATTAGACCAGCAGAAGTCATGATGACATATGCCATCACAGCTGCATGAGGTCACAAGGAGCACAAGTACAAACATTTGATGTAGAGGAGGTTGGATCCTTGCCTGGGAGGGATAGAGGAAGGGAGGCTGTAACTCTTTGGTTGAGCTCTTCTTTGTAATTTGAACTGCAGAATAAGTTAGCCCTTTACCGTGACATACATGCCTAGAGGTGAGCCAGGAGAAGGAAATCCTGCAGAGAAAAAGAAAGAAGGAAGGAAAGATGAACCCCTTCTCCTTCTGCCAGAAGAACCATCTATCCTAACCTAGGAAGCCATCTTAGCCTCTCTCAAGTTAGAAAATAAGGCCTTTAACCCTTTGTTAACCTCTTTTTACAAAGATCTTAACAGTTCTTAGCTTGCGACTTTTATCAAATGACATCCTTCTCAATTTTTCCGTGATTTCCATTGCTGTGCTATGATTTCTTAGATCATAACATAACTCTAATCTTGATGCCTTTATTTTACCTGCCTCCCAGTAGGGAGTCAAGTTCCTTTTCCATTCCTCTGCATTGCAAAAGAGCTGAGTCTTTCTGCTCTCATATTCCATGTGTTCTTCCAAATTGTTAAAGGAGGAATAACTTTATTAACTGATATGTGTAACACTTGCTTAATTTATGCTCTTCCTTAGTTCTAAAGTAGACAAAAAACAGGTTAATTTTGGGAGCAGAGGGGTTGAAAACCTATAAGACATATTTATCTCTTGGAATAACAAGAGGTACATCTGCAAGTCAGGCTCCGTTTCTTGTTTTTCTGCTTTCTTGATAGAGATACTGCATAGACTCCAAACAGGCTATAAAATATCTTCCATAAATGTGAATATATAGTAGTGTGGGCAGAGTTTGGAGAAATTTGCACAAACCATCTAGAAATATATGGGATATAGCTTTCTTAGTTCATAGTGTACACATTTTAGGTGGCAGTCTCTGTGTTTCAATAACTGTGGGAGGAAACCTGATTTCAAAAAGTGCATTCATCTTCCTAGACAAAAGAAAAGATCAGCTTCCCAGAAACTTTTGTCATGGAGTCAATTCTTGCACAATGACATGTACTGCTAAATAAATCATTTTTTGAATTACAAATTGTGAATCCATCACCCTGGACAAATGTTATTCATTTGAGGGCAGGGGGGAAGGGATGACCTAAGAATAATTGTTTTGTAAGTATTCAAAAGAGAGTCTGATTTGTCACTCCCATTTTTCAGTGCCAGTGGATCATGCAAAAGTTGTTGCCAGCTTTTAAAATCTCCCCTTTGACTTTCAAGTAATGTGTGAGTGGTTAAAAGCCAATTAGGGAACAGTGGTGTGATTTGGTGATGCAAGGCAAACGGCACAGTTTAAAGTATCATTAAAAATCTACTTTCTTTGCAGCTTTAGATAAGGTCTCTCTTTCCTTTAGTCATGCCTGGATGTTCTATTCAGTGTAGTTACCAGACTGATATTAACAAGAATTAATGTGTAAAACTAATGATCTCGCTTTGCATTTTCTAGCACAATCTCTTCAAGGTAAGACTTTTTTTCAGCAGTTTAGGAAGTGCAGTGACTGACTGTACATTCAAGCAAAAGGAACTGTTCTCTCTGGCCAAACAGTGTGACCCCACCCTCCAACTCTGCCCTCACTAGCTGTATGCTAGTCATATTCTTCCCTTCAGTTCATATTAGTAGGATTTAGCTATATGTGTCAGCATGAAACAGTCAATTTACCTGACAAATCATAAAACAACATTTTGTGATGTAAAGAAACTATGGGATCTGCCAGTGTGCCAATCAATATATATGCACAATAAATCATCAAATAAAAATATGAGGGCATGGGACAAAAATAAAAAAAATCTAAATGCAACCCACATGACAATCTGTCAGAGATTGCCTTAAGAATCACAAAACACATTTGGAGACAAGTAAAAGGTTTCTGGGCTCTGCCAGGATGCTGGGCCAATCAATCACAGTGCAGCTGATGAATCACAAAACACATTCTGCAGCGCGTCAGTACACATACGCAGTTGGCACCATTCTCATCACCCTAAGTTTGTCTCACGGTTAAATTGAGTGAAGGTGAGCCATAGGTCTGTTGTTTCTCCCACCTATTGACCTTCAATACCAGCCACTCTTAAATCTTCTGCCCTTCATTAAAAGTGAAGATTCTAGACACAGGTTCAACACAAGAACAAACAAGTTTTTTATGTCAGATAGGTTGATAACACGCCACCACAAGCTGTTGAACATAGATTTTGACAACAGAACAGACACCTGCAAGAGTGGTATTCTCTTCAAAGTTTTCCATATTATTTACATATTATGAGAAAGAGTAAATCCAGAATTTAGGCCACAGTCCCACCTGTAATCTTTTTACTTAAGCTACTCCTGTCTCCATTGCGATTCATTATACCAGGGGAAGGTGGGGGGGACATATTAAAATTTTTATTCTGGCTTAACTAAAATAATTCAGCCCAAAATATTTCTCTTCTGGAGCAACTCAACTTTTTGCAAATTACACCACAATCACCTGGGTAAAATGAAAACATTGTCTGAAAGTCAATTTTCCTTTGTCTTATCATCAGCCTCTATTACAAATGCTCTAATACAACTTTTTGTAAGTACCTTGCAAAGCATTTTCCCAGTTTAGAAGGAGACTCATTTTGTATGATATTTTCTATTCAACTTAAGAATTTTTAGATAAAAATGTATGTCTCAAAAAGCAACTTTTTACCAAATCTTAACTCTTGTAGAGCTTGAGTAGTCATTGTGTCCTTCCATCTAGTATTATTTTAGGGTGAATTTTGCTAGACTAAGACATACCTTACCACACCAAAGGGAAAGATATTTGCCTAAAAGGTAGTGGCACTCACTTTAATTTATATATATATATATAATTAAATTATATCTATTAAATATATTATATATATTATATATTATATATATAACAAGCAAAAAGCAAGCCCTCACTCATCCCAACTTTTTCTACAATCTAAGGAGACACTATAGTTAGAGAATATTCTGTGATGAATTAGTGAAAAGTACTTGCAACAGTTATTCCAATTTATATGAAATAGTTTACTGAAAGAGCAATCTGGGTCCTGATTCCATGAGAATATGCTGCCCAGTTCTTATGAACTCTTTAACCTAAGTCATAATTTCATTAAACAGATATCTCAGACTATCCTAATGATTCTTCAGCATTCATGCAACATGGTACAGAGAATCCTACTGTACAAATTTCTTAATACAGAATTCAGAAACATCCTAAGCTGTGGAAAAGTTAACTAAACCAAGTTGTTCTAACTATACCATATATATATATAACATGAAAAATAACTTGATAGAAAGAAGTTTGGTGCCAAGAGACAGGAAATCCATCACTAATTTCATAAGAGTATGAAAGAAAAATGGTTGTTTTGGAGTAGAAAAAGAAAAGGAAAAAAAATGGGGGGGGGGGGGGAGGGGGGAGAATGATTGTTATATAAGAAGAAAATGTCTTGATATTTTCTATAATTTTATTACACTTTAGTATCCATTAATAATTTATTATCTTCTTCTGATGGATATTACCATCCCTATCATTTTGTAGAAATTGCAATTTGTGATGACATCAGGACAAAAAGCAATTCAAGTTGTAATATGTACTATTTACAAAGAATTGCACCTTAAATGTAAGTTGGTAACTACCTTAAATTTCTTTTGATGTTGACATTATGGTAAGCATGTTACAAGATCTATAAATAATATACTATTTTTTCAGGAAATGCCTGCGAATGATCATAAGTTCTGAAAAACAAATTTGCACATATACATATATTCATACATATTCTGAATGGAAGCGTATGTATGCCAGAGAGAGAAGAAATCAAAGGTTGGTTGATATCTTTCATCATCCTTCTTAGTAATAAACTCTTGTCATGATTAAGGGTTCCCAAAAACTTCTACATATAGTCCTGTCTCAAGTTAAAAATATGCTGATAAGAATAAATAATGAATGAGAATAAATAATGATGGGGTATATACATATCACTCTGGAGTCTACTCTTGAATCGGAGTAGTTTTATTTTCATTTATTGGTAATATGCATTAAAAAAATTATTCCTCCTTTCCTATGTACACAATGGCTAAGCAATCAGATGATGTAAATCACTGAGGTCATGCTGACTGATATTATCAAAGAATACAACCCTTTATGTTCATTATTTTAAAGCACACTTTTCCTACTGTGGTCAGTGTTGTCCATCTCTTTATTTCTAGGTAAGTCACATCACATTAAGTGTCAGCCTTTTTTTTATTTATATGTCACTGAATTAAGCTGAAGAAGATGCAGAAAAATTTTATTTAAAAATAAATAAAATAAGTATTTTAGATGACTAAAATACTTAAGTAAAAAGATCTAGTTCAGTTCTCTCTAGGATGAAGAAAAAATAAAGTAAAATAAAAACATTATTTTTTAAAGATGTTTGCAAACTCAGAAATACATTGATTTTTCCAGCCACTGCTTGTTAGAATCATCCCTAAGAAATAAATGATTAAACTTGGAAAAGTGAATCCTTCATAATAAAGAAATAAATAAAAAGGAAAAAAAAAAAAAAAAAAAAAAAAAGGCAAGGCTTATTGTATACAGATGCTGGTTTATTCTAGAAAATGTGTGCCAGATATGCACAGCTGTCTTTCTGTCACTTTTGATCCACCTCAGTATGTCTCCTGTTTAGTTTTATCTTTACATTCTTGAAAGTGTTAGAAAGAAAAAAGTTAATTCCTTATTTTGAAACTTTCACTTCTCTAACATCTCTCTACCTCATATTTGTGTAGGTTTTTTTATGTGTCTATTATGTGGGAGTCACACACAGATGAGGTGTTCAGACACTGATTGGATATAAAGCTTGTATTTGAGCTCACAATGAAATTAAATAAAAGAGTAAAACAATAATAAGGTGAAAGTGCTAGCCCTTGCACACACACACACACACAAAAAAAAATATTCCTTAAACACTGATACTTTTCACTTAATTGTCTGAAGTTTATGATTTAAAGGCTTGTTTTCTCAGCTGATAGCCCCAAACTCTGCCCAGTTTCTCTACATACAAAAGGATAAGAGAGATGGTGACAAACACACCCCTTTTCTGAATCAGAGGAACAGTGTTCTTTTTGTTCCCTAGGCGTGAGTCAGTTGAAACCTGAGCCTCAGTTTTACAGCTTAGTACTTACCAGCTGGCTTTCACGTGAAAAGCTTTTAAAATATATACATCTGCACAAACACACACTCACACAATGTAAGATATTTTTGATTCCAACAGTTACAGATATACAAAAAAGCTGATCTCTAAATCATGTTCCTTCTTGCAACTGAAGCTTTTTGTATCTTCTGTGCACCTTGGACAGGGGAACAGATTGTGCTTCTCCTCTTTTCATCAATCTTTTATGTATTTGAAGGATAATGTCATATCCCCCTTCAGATGTTTCTTCTTTAGGATAAATGACCTGGGTTTGTTCAATTTCTCCTCATAGATGATATTTCCAAGTAGCCCAGGCTGGATAGTTTGCTCTTACTGACACTTTGAGTACGTTGATATAATAGAAGGTTTATTTACATATCTTGTCAAGACATTTCCATGTTTTATAATCTCAGTGATACCTTTCTTTACAACAATCTGGCATCACTACCTAACCAGGTTATCCAATTTGCTGCCCCCAACCCAGTCTAGCTATGCACTCAATAAAGTGGATGAAAATATATCCTCTTTCAGCCCAAAGTGAAACAGGACAGCCTGATAGATACAGCTTTCTCCACTTACTTGGTTTATTTGATCAAAAGAATGCAATATAGTTCCTCTAACTTTGTAGATATGCATATCTGAACAAGTCATCCAGTATATCTTTGTAGTTAATGTCAGTAAAAAGAACGAGGAAATTTTGTGATACAATTCACCTCACTCTGATAGACACAGCTCAACTAGGTCAGATGAATTACCCCACTATCTGAGTCAAAATCAAGAATGTGAACAAGCAAAACAGGTAAACAGAGGAAAACAGGTTTATCAGAGCATATGGAGAGAATATTGAGAATGAGAAGTTATTAGGCAAAAGAAGAGAGGAAAGAAAGTGAATATAAACTATGAAGACTTAATTGATATTTTAGAAATAGTTGCTAAGATCTAGCAAAGAAAGGATGTATTTTGGTATTGAATGGAGAAATGGAGAAAATCCAAAGAGATAAATTAATCCACTAAAAAAAAAAAAAAAAGAGAGAGAGAAAGGAGAAAGGAGAAAGGAGAAAGGAGAAAGGAGAAAAGGGAAAAGGGAAGGGAAGGGAAGGGAAGGGAAGGGAAGGGAAGGGA
>NC_048894.1:92138252-92228459 GCF_011077185.1 Oxyura jamaicensis | reverse complement strand
GGAAGGGAAGGGAAGGGAAGGGAAGGGAAGGGAATCAACACAGAACCATGGGCTGAACCATACATTAAAGAAAAGCCAGGCAAGTCAGGCTGGATTAAGTTTATATAACTTGGGGAAAAGCTGTACTGGAGAAATATTCCGTGTAATTAAACTGAAAATATGTCTTTGTAAGTTACTTTTATTCTTTATGTGGAAAAACAAAGAAGCACATTTTATTACAGGAAAACATTTGTATGTATTCATCTTGAAATACCGCAGACCAACATTTAGCATTCTTATGTATCTTTTGCAAGATATGTAAAGCAAAAGTTTTAGGTGTTCTTTACTCAAATTGGTGTTTAAGTAAGTTAAAAATATAGATAAAAAGAAAAAATATAGGAAGGCACTTTAAAAAAAATATATATATATTCTGATTTCTATGCTTTCATTGCTTTAAACACCTTACCAGGATGTTTTTCTGTATTCATCTCATGTAGAGAAGAAATTGGCCCAAGAAAAGAAACATTCCTGAATAATGGGAAGCAACATGTGTGTATTCCTGAAAACAAATAAATTCTTTGAATGTCTTCCAAAAGATTCCAAGTATATGCACATATTCTTCTAGCTAAGAGGAGAGCTAACACTGTCTTCCTATGTGTTGTTTTTATTTTATCTTGTTTATTTATTTATATAACTCCTGTTTTGTGTGTGCTGACTTGATCCATTAAGCATAGTTTTGCTTGGGTGCTCTTCTTTCCTGCCACTATCATTAGTGGATCTCTGGAAGGAATTGTGCCCTAAGGGAGGGGATGAAAATTTTTACAGGAAATCCTGTCACGTGGGAAATGGGCATCACTCATTACGATATATCTTAATCCTACCATCCTCTACTGTGTTTTGTGGATCAGCCTATGAAGGTAGAAAAGAACCAGGATGAGAGCAGTACTTTCCACACTGTTTCCCCTTTCTCAGTATTGCTCACATTTGAAGAAGTTGGAAGGAATCACTTAAAGAATGAGATGACAATTATTAAAAGATCAAAAAAGTTAATACTGATGTACTTTCTTCTTTGCTCCTGCAGCCATTTCACATTCCCAATGTCACAGTCAGTGAAAATGACTCTTGGAAACAGGATTAATACCAGGTCTTACCTTGTGACAATAAGTTTTATGTTCTTTCCTATATGAAATGATTTAACTTATCCTTGTATTACCTGGTAAAATATAATACAGGGGCACAGCTTAAGAAAAGAAGTTTTATGACATCTGAAATTCTTGCTTCTCAGAAGCAAACTCTGAAATGTCCAAAGAAAGTAGCTCCTTCAACCTAAATAGTGCATGACGTTCCACAGGAGGTAAGTTCAGCAGACCTATTAAGAATAGAGAGTATGACGTCAGGTAATAAAGGCACAGAGCAATTCTGCTCTCATGGCTCTAAATCTTAATCTCATGGTCCAACTCAATTTCCCACCAAGGGTTATTTAGAATGCAAATATTCCTTAAAACCCTGTAAGAAGCCAAGAAAAGGTAGTTGAAATGCTACTATTAAGTCAAAGAAGTCATAGGAAAGAGAGCTTTAGAAGCAATATGTAGTCTATTTTTCTCTTCTTGCCGCTTACTATTTCAGACAGAGAAATTTTAGATTGAAAAATGCAGCCAAAGACAAAGGCACTGAAATGTCTCACTTCTACTTCCCCATTTTGCCCACACTCTTATAACTTCAAGAACCAGCAATTCAGCAAAAGTGATGTTAATGGAAAGGAGCAAGGGAGGTATCAAGTATAGCAGCAATCATCCCTGGAAATTGGACGGGTACTGAGGAAAGGCAAAGGAATCTGAGAGTTTGAATGAGAAGCATTTCACTAACAAATTAACTCAGTGATGTCAAAGAGGTCAACCATCTGTGTTTTTGTGGATTATAGGACTGAGTTCTTAGATTTTTGTTTAAAATTCACAGGTAACTGTAGAGAAAGTGATAGAATAAGATATAAGTATCACTGGTAACTTGAATAAAACCCATCTCTCTTGAAAACTGCAATACATTGGCAAGATGTATAGAATAGCCATAGTGTTGTTTTTTTTTTTCCTTCAACAGTAAACTCAACTGAAACCTAACCTGGTGTACAGAAACAGACCTAAGCCTACAAATGCATCCATCTATCTAGCTGAGTTCTGGCTGGTGAGTTGTTCTGCGTTTTGATTTTCAGAAATACCCACATATCCATTTCTCTTCTAAATAAAGGCTGGGGAAAAATGGACCATGCATCACTGGTGGGGTCAACATAGTTATGTTCTCATATCCTGAAATAAATCATATCATAAAGATAAGACTTTGTGAAACAACTTTCTGCCTCTAGCTTCCCTATATAAAAGAGGGACTAACAGATATAGTAGACTTTCGGATAGTCTCATTAAGGGAAAAATACAGTCTTTGCTGATATCCAGTCACAATTTATGATTTATTATTTTTTTTTTGGCAAATATCTGTATTATTTTATCTTAATTCAGTGGGATGAACACTGTAATATAGTCCAAGGCAATATGGCTTTGTATGTTTACTCTAAATGTAAATGAAGCCCCACGTACTCATTCAAAAAATAATCCTGTATAAGAGCCTGTATGAAGAAATACATATGTACTAATTCTGTTCAGGAAGTGAATCCTCTAGAAGCCTGGTGTCCTTCTAACACCAGTAGGCAACACACACAGTTTCTAGAGTTTCAATCATAAAAATGGAATAAAAATATCTATCACTAATGTTAGTGTGCGAATTGAGTGGTACTGCTAAACCTGAAAAAAACAGATAAGTGTGTTGGAGAGAGCAAAACATAAGGAGCACTTCTGCATGTACTCTTTGGCTTCAGTGCATAGACAAAACTTTTACTTTAAACTGCCTTCAGAAGTAAGTTTATATGGTTATGGCAACAGGTTTTATACCGTCTTAACTATAAGAACCAAAAAGTATATCAGTTCACTCTTACTACATTTTAAGGGAGAGCTGATCTCAGGATAATCCAGTTAAATTGAGTTTCATTGGTCTTCATGTGACGGAGATATATTGTGAATGAAGAATAAAACCCAGTGTTTTGATTGAGTTGTGGATTTAACTTATTGTTCCTTTATGTTTCTTCCAGGGTATCTGAATAAATTATCTGAGTTTGTTATATCTTTGTTGAAGCAAGGAATTAACAAGATATTTTTTTTTAAACCTCCACAATACAGTACTAGCTATTTCTTCATTTGGTCACATCAAATGCAGTAGGACTGCTTGAGAAGCTAAACATTTCTCTATTTAATTATGCAGTTATACATCCTGGTATCTGTGGTTTTGTTACAAAGCAAAGTACTGCAGCACCTTTTCACTGATTTCCCCATCATTTTTATATACTTAATTGTATTTTTTCTTGCTAGTAGATAGCTCAGAAGAGATTATTCTCTCGGTTAGGTCTTAATATTCTTATTTATTAACTTTTTTCTGGATTACTTATTTTGTTAATTCTAAGCACTATATAACAGTATCTAAGGACTCCATCTCCATGCCCTTGTTTCTGCTGCTTTTCATTTTTCAAAAGACTCTTTAATAAATTCCAATCATTCACTAAGATGGAGACATGAGCTTGTAATTTCTGCCCATTAAATTTCTGCTCACTTAATTCTGTCTCTGGTCAAACACACTACATTCACCCAGTACTACAGTATGTTCAAGACCTATCCATAACATGAGGTATTTCCTCAGGATGGGAGGGGTACTTCATTTACTGTAACAGCAGAACACAAGTGCCAGCTTTTCTTCATTCTTACTCTCACCTGTCTACCAGTATGGAGAGCTAGTAGCAGCTCTTTCACTGACTTTCCTCTGTGCCAGAATACCTGGTGCATTAAAATAAAAGTGTGCAGTAGTGAAAGGTGCATAGCCTTGATAGCCTGGTATCAAGTCTTCAATTTTTAAATGCAGAACGTAGAACCAGCCCTTTCTGACAACAATCCACCAGTCTAGTATCCCAAACTAGAACTTATTAGATGAATTCCAGTTCTGACAACTTCTCTATTTGCTCATATTGCCTGGTTATTTAAATAACATATTCTCCAAGTGTGAGTGTTTTGTAGAAAAAAAAAAAAAAAAAAAAAAAAAAAATCATAATCCTTGCTCAATTGAAATGAGAATAATTTGTATATTAAGATGATTGGAATCATTTAAATAACACATATGTCAGGTCAGACCAATGTTCAGTTCAATCTAGTAAATGCTGACAATAGCCAATGGTGTATCTGACAGAGAGGTTTGCTGTTTCATATTACAAAGAGGCCACCAAGTCTGGTGAGTCCCAAAGACTACCTCCCCTTCCTACTTGAAAAAGTAGGATCAAACGATGCTGTAACAAGGAAACGCTGAAATAAAAAAAAAAAAGATTTTATGTCCCTTGAAAAGATTTTGAAGGGATTAGGAGCACAAGTAGCACAAGTTGCCTCTGAGAAACACCCACAGACAGCTTAAGAGATTGTGGGTGAGAGTTAAGGACCACATCAATAAAGGAGAGTTTGTGGTTGGGGTCTACTACAGGCTGCCTGATAAAGGGGAACCTGTGGATGAAGCATTCTTGTTTCAACTACAAGAAGTGTTGCGCTCGCACACTCTCATCATGATGGGGGATTTCAGCTACCCAGATGTCTGCTGGGAAAACTATACAGCAAGCTGTAAGCAATCCAGAAGATTCCTAGAGTGTGTTGAGGATAAGTTCCAAGTCCAGGTAGTAGACAAACCAATCAGAGGAGAAGCGTTACTTGATCTGACGCTCACCAATGTGGAAGAGTTCATTAAAGATATCAAGATTGGAGGCAGTCTGGGCTACAGTGACCATGCCCTTGTTGAATTTGTGATCTCAAGGAACATGGGCCTGGCAAAGATCAAAGTCAGGACCCTGAAATTCTGAAGAGCAAACTTCAAGCTATTTAAAGACCTAGTGGCTGAGATCCCCCGGAACAATGTCCTTAGGAACAAAGGAGTTGAGCAGAGCTGGTAACTCATTAAGATGTTTTTCTTAGAACACATGAACTCTCCATTCCCCTGCATAAAAAAAGTGGGCAGATAATCAGGAAGGCTGAGCAAGGACCTGCTGGTCAAACTGAGGTGCAAGAGGGAAATGCACAGGCAGGGGAAGCAGGGACATGTGGCCTGGGAAGAGTATAGGGATACAGTCTGGATGTTCAGGGATGGGATCAGGAAAGCCAAGGCATGGATGGAAATGAGCTTGTCAAGAGATGCAAAGAACAACATGAAGAGATTCTATAGGTACATTCCTCAGAAAATAAAGGCCAAGAAGAGCGTACCCCCTCTGATGGATGAAAAGGGTGAACTGATAACGACAGATATGAAGAAGGCTGAAGAAGGCTCAACAACTTCTTTGCCTCAGTCTTCACTACCAGGCAGGTTTCCCACGTCTCTCATTTCCCTGAACCCATAGATGGAGGCTGGGGGAGCAAAGTCCCTCCCACTCTAAGCAAAGAGCAGGTTTGAGACAACATAATGAAAATTGCCAAGCCTCTCTCCGTTGTATTTGAAAAGTCCTGGCAGTCAGGTGAAGTCCCTGGTGACTGGGCAAAAGAAAACATCACTCCCGTATTTAAAAAGGGAAGAAAGGAGACCCCAGGGAACTACAGACCGGTGAGCCTCACCTCTGTGCCTGGGAAGATCATGGAGCAGATTCTCCTAAAGCAGTATCAAGGCACATACAAAACAAGGAGGTGATCTGAGACAGCCAGCATTGCTTCACCTAGGGCAAATCATCCTTGACCAATCTGGTGGCTTTCTACAATGGAGTGACTGCATCAGTTGACAAGGAAAGACCAACCAATGTCATCTACCTGGAATTCTGTAAGGCCTTTGACATGGTCTCACATGATACCCTGGTTTCCAAATTAGAGAGAAATGGACTTGATGGATGGAGCATGCAGTGGTTAAGGAAATGGCTTGAAGGTCACACCCAAAGAGTGGTGGTCAATAGCTCCATGTCCAGGTGGAGGCCGGTGACAGACGGTGTCCCTCAGGGGTCTGTCCTGGGACAAGTACCATTTCATATCTTTATCAACAACATCGACAACGGGATTGAGTGCACCCTCAGCAAATTTGCAGGTGACACCAAGCTGCATGGTGCTGATACTATAGGAGGAAGGGATGCCATCTAGTGGGACCTGGACAAGCTAGAGAATTGGGCCCATGTGAACCTAATGAGGTTCAACAAGTCCAAGTGCAAGGTGCTGCACCTGAGCTGGGGAAATCCAGGACATGAATATAGACCAGGATAAAAACTCAATGAGAGCAGCTCTGCAGTGAAAGACTTGGGGGTTCTGGTGAACGAAAAGCTCGACATGAGCTGGCAATGCATGCTTGCAGCCGAGAAGGCCAACTGCATTCTGGGCTGCATCAAAAGAGGCATGGCCAGCAGGCCAAGTGAGGCCTGCAACCCCCTCTGCTCTGTCCTTGTGAAGCCTCACTTGGAATATTGCATTCACAGAATCACAGAATCACATAATAGTCTAGGTTGGAAGAGACCTCAAAGATCACCGAGTCTAACCTCTGACCTAATGCTAACAAGTCCTCCACTAAACCATATCCCTAAGCTCTACATCTAAACGTCTTTTAAAGACCTCCAGGGATGGTGACTCAACCACTTCCCTGGGCAGCCTATTAAAGTGACTAACAACCCTTTCAGTAAAGAAGTTTTTCCTAACATCCAACCTAAACCTCCCCTGGCACAATTTTAGCCCATTCCCCCTTGTCCTGTTACCAGGCACATGGGAGAATAGACCAACCGCCACCTCGCTACAGACTCCTTTAAGGTACCTGTGGAGTGCAATAAGGTCGCCCTTGAGCCTCCTCTTCTCCAGGCTAAACAGTCCCAGCTCCCTCAGCTGCTCCTCGTAAGACTTGTTCTACAGACCCTTCACCAGTTTCGTAGTCCTTCTCTGGACTCGCTTGAGCACCTCCATGCCCTTCTTGTAGATAGGGGCCCAAAACTGAACGCAGTACTCAAGGTGCGGCCTCACCAGAGCTGAGTACAGGGGGACAATCACTTCCCTGGACCTGATGGCCATGCTGTTTCTTATACAAGCCAGGATGCTGTTGGCCTTCTTGGCTGCCTGAACACACTGCTGGCTCATATTCAGCCGACTGTCAACCAATACTCCCAGATCCTTCTCTGCCAGGCAGCTTTCTAACCACTCATCTCCCAGCCTGTAGCTCTGTTTGGGGTTGTTGGGCCCCAGGTGCAGGACCCGGCACTTGGCCTTGTTGAACTTCATACAGTTGGCCTCAGTCCATCGGTCCAGCGTATCCAAATCTTCCTTCAGAGCCTTCCTACCCTCGAGCAGATCAACACACGCACCTAACTTGGTGTCGTCTGCAAACTTACTGTGGGTGCACTTGATCCCCTCATCCAGATCATCGATAAAGATGTTAAAGAGGACAAGCCTTTTTACACTTCTATGATTTTTAGCCAAGACTGCAAGTACAGGACAAACAAATCTGGATATAACAGTCTCTTCCATAAATTTGTCCAAACACCTCTCAATCCATGTGAGCCTTTATCACTCATGATGGCCTGTATCAAGGAAGCTCACACTTTAGCTCTCTGCTACAAAGAGAACTTCTTGTTGTTTTCTTTGCACTAAACTGATGGGTAATTTTCAGTCCTAGGTCCTGCAGAGAAGAAAAACAGAGAAAAACATTTTCCCTTCTATCTTTTTAATGGCACTCATGATTTAATAGACATCTGTTGTGTAACCCTCAGATGTCTCTGTAATCTACTCAGTGTTTCCTACGTGGCTCAGAAACCATTCCAGAAGTTCAATTGTCCTTGTCACCCTTGTCTGAGACTTTTACAGTTCTACCATTGTTTTTGAGGTGAAGTGACCAAAAATGCACAGGATGTTCAAGGTGTATGTGCCTCAGGGATTCATCAGCACTGGACCACCATCAGGTGGTGGCAAGATTCTCTTAGCCTTCTCATTGTTTTCTACTTTATTCCTTGGAATCCATAACATTCAACTTTACTTTTTTATTATTATTATTATATATTTTTTTGGTCTTCTACTGAATGAATGTTTTAAGTCCACATTTTCACAGAGCTATTCATCAAAACCCAAAATCCCAAGATCTTGTTTCTGGGTAACAATGGTCAATTCAGCATGCAAGCTAAGTCAGGGTTTTTGTCTCATGTATATTATTTTACATTCACCTATGGTAATTAGTAAGTCCATTTGTTTAGTATTTCAATACTGTGAGTTACTTCTGCATCTTTTTACAGATGACTTTTTATTTTACTACCACGAATATTTCAATATAATTATCACACTGTCAGCAAAGTGTAACCTTTTCCTAGATCATTTATAAATAAATTGAGCAGCATAAGCTATAGCTTACTTGCAACCTTTCTCATTCCAAAATCATCAAATGATCCATTGAAAGCAAGAAATTATATAAAATCTTTGTTTATTCTTATTCTTACCATACATGTATTGGTTCCAGTTTTAAGGAGGAAGGTTGTCAGCTGGTGGGAAAGAAGGCATTGAGAAGCTCAGTCTTCAACCCCGTCTTCAAAGTCTGGTAGGTGAGACAGACAGACAGACAGACAGAGACCGCGACAGAGACAGAGACAGAGAGACAGAGAGAAAGAAGATGGATACAGTAAGGCAATGAAAAAATGCAGAAACCTGTGTTGCAGGGTAAGAGTGTGTGACGATGACTGAGAAGACTGGGAGTGATGTAGAGGTAGACCTGAAAGTAGCCTGGGACTGTGGGGAAAAAAAAAAAAAAAAAAAAAAGAAAGCTTCAATACCAGAAAATGGCAAAGGGCAAGTGGATAACAAAAAGGGAACTGAAAGGAAATAGAGTCAGAGGGATTCTCCAAAAAGATACTGAGTACCCAGGGAGAGAAAGGAAAATTGCCCTCTAGAAAAAGAAGAAAACAGCCCAGGAAAGGAAATCATTTAAAGGACAACTGTCCAGAAATTTTTCATTTAAAACTGTAAAGGATGTAAATCTGTTTTCCAAATAAGACAACTTGAGAGGAAAGTAAATTCCTATAGGGAATAATGCCATTCCAGTTCTACTATTTGCTATTACACAGTGAGACAGAAATATCACATATGTTGGCACTGGATGTGATGGAAATTACAGAACAAATGTATGTGTATTTTAGCAGTGCTTTAAGAGTTGAGAAAATAATCTGTACATATACAGCCTGTGAAAGAAAATGGTTAAAATCTTTCCTAAATGGCCTCCAAAGGGAATTGCCCATGTTGAATGCTGTACAGACAGTGCTTGTTAGACAACCACTTTCTCAGCAAGACCCAATGGATAGAAGATCTAATTGATACTGTCAAAAAAATCTGTTGCCACATTTCTAAACTCAGTAGCTGTTCACAAGGCACTGAAATCTGTGCATCTGGTAAACCCTCGCTCTGACCCATAAAATTGCCAGTTCAAACATTGTGCTTGTGAGAAACAATTGAGGGCTGATTTAAAAGCATTGTTCATATTAGAGTTCTCTCCAAACTAAGGATGAGAAAGTTATACAGCAAATAGTAAACTCCAAATCAAAGTGTGCTTCACTTTTGTTCCTTTGTTTGTTTCTCATTAGCATAATTGATATTTCTTGACTATTTTTATCTGTTTAAATTGTAATAAGCACCAGTGATAACTCTGAAGCCTTCACTGTATGGAGTACTGCCAGCAAAAAACAAGATTTCCAATTATGAGCAGCCAAATTCCTTTAACCTTGTTACAGAAGATCCACTCAGAATGACAAATTAATTCATTTTCCTTGCCAATCTAGTCACTGTCCTCTCTACTGAGACTGTCAATAACTGCCAATTGCAATGCTGAATACTGTGATATTTTGTGAAGCACTTGGCATCCTTGCTGGTGGCAAGAAGTAGGTATGAGAAAATCACCTGGAATTTGTACACTACAGAACTGGTGAAATCTTATACCTAGGGAAGTCTTCTATGTCTTCCAAAAAAAGCAAATCTTAAGAACTGGGAAAAGAAAAAAAAAAAAAAAAAAAAAAAAAAGTGATAGACAATTAAGGGACAAACAAACAAAAAAACAAATGTTTTAGAGTTCAGAAAAATATGGTTAAAATAGTGGTAAAATGACCACTAAAAATTATGCTGTGTTAAATTTTGCAAAGAATATTAAAACCACATATTCTTCTTTAATCAGAGAGAAGATCATTTAAAAAAGAAAATGAGAGTGAAATACAGCACAGTGACTCAGATTGCTACAAAGTGTTTGGTACAACTCAGCATGGGAAGTTATTAGCTAAGCAGGAAAACATAATAATAAGTAGAAAAACTCTAAACTGAGTAAAGTAGTAGGTTAAAGGAAGAGGGCAATGAGTCAATGAGTACTACTGAAAGAGGAGGTATCTGGGTAGAGTGAGGATTAGTATAGGTGTTTTTTATAGATTGGTTCTTGGATATGCTTTTTTATCTATTCAACATTTTCAATAACTGTCTTGGCACAAGAAGTAGAATTGAGCTAATTAGATATACTGATGACAGAAAGTGGAGAACTGTCAATAGGGAGAAAAATCAAGACTCTTCAGGAAGTATTACTTTAATAAATTAAATAATGAAAAGTCACAGTGAGTCACCTAACCAAGGAAAGAAATTCTGGTAGGACTTAATCATTTAGAAAGGAGTGAGGAGAAATGCCTGGGTATATGATGCAATCACAGTATCTACTTTAGGAATATTTGGTGGTTGTATATAAAAACAAACAAACAAACAAAAAGTACAACCACAGGATGTTCAGGTACTAATGCCATTGGTAAAGGCAAAGATAAGGAGATGTTCATCACATCAGAGAAGTTACTGGCTTTTTCAGTGAAATTAGGTTTTGCAACTGAATTTTCACCCAGCTTCAGCAGTGTTTGTTTCACTCCTGGAGTGTCAACAGCACTACCTCTTGTGTAATTTCTTAGGCTCTTCTTGATGTTTTTTAACAACTTAAGTAAAAGGCACAACAAGCTGAAGTCAATAGTGAGCTGATGGCATCATTCCACTTCCCAGAACACAACCAGTAGTTCCTTTCTGATTATGTAGATTCCCATGGCTGCTTAGAGTTTTGTTTATTTTTTCTTTTTCTTTCTTTTTTGGCAAACACAGGATGCAAGCTCTGCATCAAGGCTATTCCTATGTTTTCTTCTTATGCTGATTTATCAGGCTTTTTACTGCTAACTGCTTTGAAAAGCCGGGGACATTTGAAAAGAGTATATCTAAGTGTTCTTTGGCATTTCCAAAAGTCTGTAAATGAATCATTGTGGGGGTGATTCAAATGCTAACAGGACTTCCAGCATAAAAATCTCAAACCTGTAACTCAGTTTAATAAATCCATGGGCTTCCTTCACACCTTTTAATCTGGACCATTCCCTAAGGGCTCCTAGATTCAGTCTGGACCAGACTTTCAGAAGCCAACAGCTCCTTGATTTAGGCAGCAGCAGTTCCTGCTGGCTGATTTTTTCTTGCAATTGGCATACCATCCTGTTATTGTTATCTGTTTGAAGATAAGCTGAATATTGTCTCTGAATATTGCCTCAGAGTAAAAGCAATCAAAACTCAGGACTGCACTTCCATGGGAAAAATCCCCCCACCCCAGGCACTTTATGAAAAATAACAATACCTTCCAGTTCAGGGCTCAGATGGGAAAATACATTGCTGAAGAGTGTGGAGAGATCTGTTTCTTAAGGGAAAATTAAATTATTTCTCTCTTATTTTTCTTAAATTTTATGGGGTACGCAACTTCCTTAGCTCCTGGGGAGTCTTTGTGCTCACCTAGGTCCAGAGAGCTGCTCCCCAGGCAATCCTTGAGGGTGCAGGAGCCTGGGAAACTCCCTGAGAGCAGAGGGATATAGCCTGTCTACCTTGAAACCTTAGGCTGTGTCCCAGAGTGCTGCGGCAGCATCTGCAGTACCAGGGCAGACATCTCTCATTCACAGTGGATTTTAAAGCTTTCTATCTTTCCTCCAACGAGTTTGACATTGTCCAAACGTGGTGGGTAATCCAGTCTCAGGGAAGTCCTCACTTCAGTCCCACATGGTGTTCACTAGATCAGCAGCTGAGAAACCAGGCAGCAGTCCAATGAAATTCATTCCACACAAATATTTCCTAGTGATGTTTTTCCAAGGTCTGGTTTGATTTTGTTGAATTAGTTAAAAATAATTTATGCAAAATTCCTAAGCATCTGTAGGCAATAATTCTTTTCAAAAGCATACATAATCCTGGAATAGCTCTTGGGATAATCTGCTTTTCATAGAAATTACAGTGTAACAGTACCTGCTAATTATGTGGCACAAGTTGTGAGAGTTGGTTTGTATAGTTTACAAGCAAAAACTCATTCTTAACTTAGACAGCAAACATTTTATTTAGCCTTGAATAACTCGGCTGACCAGGCTGCAGTCATTTGTAATGCTTTATAACTTATTGTCAATGTGATACTTCATGGTTTGTGTTCAGTGCAGATCCCTAAGCTTATCTATAACCTCTATTTATCTCTCACTTCTGCTACCTTGACAAGAAGTTTTTGCAAACACTGAGATGCACCAACTCTGCAGACTGATAATTTCTCTTTGCCAATTCCTTGCTTCACAAGGGCTGAATTTTAGAATTTTTCTTGGCCTTTTTTCACCTTAAGCTCCCTCCCTCACAGTCCATCTCCCTAAAAGACATTTCATCTTCTGTCAGGATGCTGGACAACAGAGCTGGTGTTCTCTCCCATTGAAGAGGATCTGGCAGCATACCTGTGATGGTTTCGCTTGGGTGGGTGACCGAGCTCCACCACAACCACTCTCTCACTCCCCCTCCTCAAAGAGGAACAGGGAGAAAATACGATGAAAGGGGCTCAAGGGTTGAGATAAGGACGAGGAGATCGCGCAGTAATTATTGTGATGGGCAAAACAGACTCAGCATAGGGAGATAGTAAGATTTATTGCCTATTACGAACGAGCTAGAGAAGTGAGAAACAAAGGAAAGAAACCAAAAGCACCTTCCCCCCCCCATCCACCCTCCTCCACCTCCTCCCCCCGAGCGGCGCAGGGGAACGGGGGAATGGGGGCCATGGTCAGTCTATAGAAATTCTTCTCTGCCGCTCCTTCTTGGTCACTCTCGTCCCCTGTGCTGTGGGGTCCCACCCACGGGATGCAGTCCTTGCTGAACAGATCCAGCGTGGGCTTCCCACAGGCAGCAGCTCTTCAAGAACTGCTCCAGATATGGGTCCGTACCACGGGGTCCATCCCTCGGGAGCAAACTGCTCCAACCTTGGTCCCCCACGGGCAGCAGCTCCTGCCAGGTCACCTGCTCCTGCGTGGTCTCCTCTCCACGGGCTGCAGGTCCGGCCCGGAATCTGCTCCGGCAGGGGTCTTCCACAGGCTGCAGTCTCCGTCGGTGCAGGTCCACCTGCTCCACCATGGTCTCCTCCACTGGCTGCAGCGTGGAACCCTACTCCACCGTGGTACTCCATCGGCTGCAGGGGGACATCCTGCTTCACCATGGTCCTCACCACAGGCCGCAGGGGACTTCTGCTCCGGCACCTGGAGCACCTCTCCCCCTCCTTCTTCACTGACCTTGGCGCCTGCAAGGCTGTTCTTCACTCCTCTCACTCTCCCAGCTGCTGTGTGGCGCAGCATTTTTTTTCCCTGTCTTAAATCTGCTCTCACAGAGGCGCAAACAACATCACTTATTGGCTCAGTTCTGGTCGGCAGTGGGGCCCTTACCAAACATGGGGCAGCTTCTAGATCCTTCTCACAGAAGCCACCCCTATGGCCCCCTGCTACCAAAACCTTGCCACATAAACCCACTACAATACCACAACCAAATCTGTTGGCTGGCATTGCTCACTGCCTACCAGTGGGAGATAATATAGTGTAGTTCACGTATGGTGCTGTCTGTAATTAACCAAATGTATACAGTTCCAAAGCTAAATGTGCATGCTGGGATGCTCAGATCTGTGAGGTTAGCTTCTGTATCATCTTCAGCATCTTGGTTCTGGGCTTAAGGAGATTGTTCTTCTAATTTCTCAGTGGAGTTTCAGTGCTTGTAAAACAACAAGTGTTTTTTAACAGCTGTCCTACTGTTTCAGGCATTACCCCTAAAATAAATAAATAAATAAATAAACTCCATTCCCAGTGAGGGAAAAGATTTACTTTTATGATCACATCTGTATTCCCCAATATCATTATATATACAAAATACACACACACACACACACACACAAAAAAAAATCTTTTTTCCTGTACTTTTCCCTGGAAGTCAGTTTTACTTTGCAGTTGAACTCCCTCCTTGCTAATACTCCTGATTTGTTCAGCTTTCAAGGGCTATTTTCCTGTAAAATACTCACTTTTTTGCTGTTCTAAATCCTGATAGACCAACCATTGTTATTGTACTTCATATGAGAAACTATATGAAACTGCATGTTTCAGTGAACACAACCAATCTGTGGAACTGTCCAAGTTGGGAGAGCATGCAGCTTTACAAACTTCTATGTAGATCATCATGCATTTTATAACAAAAGGCTGTAGCAAAATCTGCCCTTACACTAATGGACAAGTGTGACAAGACAATCATATAGGATGAACTTATGAACCAGTCAGATAACTACTATCATTCAGCAATAAGGTGTATTTTCCCATCGCTTTATTACAGGACTGACATCATTCAGCATGTGTGAGTCTATCCTGCAGGACTGATTTTCCTTCATTTAGAAATCTGCACTTGTTCCTTGACCTACTGATCTACTTCTTGCTTGATACTATTTGGCTGCACTTTCAGGTAACTTCCTCTTTTCTTTCTATCTACGCTACTGTCAATACAGTGCAGTCAGAGAAAGGTCAAAGGCTTCTACCACAGATGCCTCCTTTATCCTGCACAGGGTGTCTGTTTACCTCTCTGAATAAGATTAATCATACAAATGGGTACCGCTGAACTGTGAACATATTTTTCATCCTTTTATACCTCCTATATGACAAAGTGGGTGGCCAGAATGCACAGCTGAGCACAAAAACATCTTAAATGCCTTTCATTAAATATTTCCTTCTATAAATATGTCCTTCTATACAACTTTAGTGTCCAATGTCATTAGTGAGGTGATATTGAAAAACAATAGTATATAGCTTTTTATGTATTGGAAGATTAAAACCAAAACACAGCATCATACTGTGGGGAACACTGAAAAAAAAATATTGTTATTAGAGGAGATATACATGGTAGGGTAAGAAATTCATAATATTCATTTGAAGAGACCATATATGCTTCAGCACTTATGCTTCATCTTCAGCACAATAATTCTGTTCAATGTTAGCCCACAATCCACTTTTAACCCAGGAGAAATAGCATTTTAAAAAATGTCCAGATGAAGAAGGAAAGTAACATTGTGCTTTAAAAAATAAACAATAAAAATAAAAATAATAAAAAAGACAACTATTACAGGAGCTAACAAAGAATTTGTAACTTATTTATTAAGTTTATCCTAGGAACAGATGTTACTAAGTGTTAATAATGTCTTTGAGCTAGACTGACTGCTGAGAAAAGATATCACAAATGTAACTGCACAAGAAATATCAACAAATTATTCTAATTTTTTTCATTCAGAAATACCAAATTCATCAAAACCAAATCTTTTTCCAAGAGTCTTTTCATTTCAACATTTTTCCCTTGGACTTGGGATTAAATTTTTGATCCAAATTAGAGAGAAAACAGAAGCAAGTCCCCAAGTGACTGTTGAACTTGGACATGGAAGCCACAGGTGTAAGTTCCTGTCTATATCAAACAGAAGGAATTTCACTGCAGAGCAATGATTTAATTTCACATGAATGCCTCCAGTGCTGCTATTCTGAGGATAGCTGTTGTTTTAGGTTTTATATCAAGAAAAAATGTCATGAAGTCTTTTGTTTGTTTGTTTTTCCCCCCATATGGAATGAAAGCAAATTTTCAAATCTTTCACTTTTTTCCCACTGAACTTGAATTCTCATTTTCCAACTAGCTCTACAATCACATGGTCCATCTGATATTTTAGTGCCAATCTTACACGTCATAAGCAGAGTCTCCAGCTACAAAATGAATAATTTATATGAAGGGAGTGAATCCCAGAACACTGCAAGTTTCCTGCATGAATACTTTTGTGCCTCTCATTTGTCACACACTTCACTCCTTATTTGGTTCTTGTCAGACTGAGAGCTAAGGCCCTGAGTAGTTGCCCCAGTAGGAGCATCTGCTCTTCCCCTTTTTTTCCAGAGCCTACAGGAGGTAAAAATATGACGCTGATATGTTGAGAGTGTTTTATTATCCTCTTCATATCTGCCATGTCCCTCAGTTTGCAGTCAAGTAAGGAAGATGGAAAAATTTCTTCATTCTTCATGGCTTTGCTCATGGGTAGGATGGCTTCTGGCACATTGGCCCCATCCACCTGAACTCCATGCTTTGGTTTAGATAAGTCCTATATACAGAGATAGTAAATGGAGTAGCTTCTATATTTCCAAGAATAACTAAGTGAAAAGAAGGTTTTTACAATTTTATATATTTTTTTCAATTTGTTATTTTTGTTCATTTTTTTGTTTGTTTTTCCTATTCCTATAAAATACCTGATTTAGTGCTTAGAGCACTAGTGGAGTGGTTGCCAGCAGAACCTCAAGTGTCAGTTCTTCATATCATGGGGGTGAACATATATCTGAACTTTTCCCAGATGAATTACAAGATTCTCCTCCAGAACTACAAACCTGGGAGAGTCTTGGAACAGGAAAATGTATGAGCTATGAAAATAATAATAATAATAATAATAATAATAATAATAATAATGAAAAAGAGCAGATCTACAGAGAATGATCTTGAGGGATAGGTACAAATTATAGAGGGTACATTCAGCAACATAGGGAACAAAGCAATATAAATTACATGCAGAAGAGACATAAATCTAACTGTAATTAGGTCAGATGTGCACATGTTTGTAATAATGAGTTTCTCAGATACTGCTGCATATTATACTGGCTAAGTACTACCCCTGCCCCTCCACTTTGATGCTCTTCCCCAGCTCCAGGCTGTGACTCCAGGTTTTAGGTGTGTTTCACCAAGAGTTCCACAACCTGTTGCCTACAATAGCCTTGATGCATCTCCAGAAGGCTTTGAGTGCTTTTTCTGCCTTAAATGGCAAAAGCAAAGCCTTCTGGGATAATTAGTGCTGCTTCAATTGGACAGGTAGCGGATGGGAAATAAACAGGTTCAAGAGCTCAGGGGACATCCATGTTGCTGTAGGCAGGGAGGCAGTGGAAAATAAATATAGCTAAGCAGTTGGAGAAATATTTATTTATTTATGCTCCTTTTCTTTTAGATGGGAGATGAGGGCCAGCTCCTATCTGAACTCTTTTTTTTCTAAATAACTTTTAGTTCTCTCCATCCCTTGAAAATGGCATCCCGCATAACTCTATGGACAATTACAGTGATGACCCATTTGGAAATGCTTTTCCTTATTGTTAACTGTGAAAGGAGATAATTTGTTACATAAATAATGAATTAGATGTGTATTAATTTAGAACTGCTTGTCTGAATGGTTTGCAAAGCAGCTGTGTGATTTTAGGCAGTCATATGCTGTCAATTAACAACTTATTTTTAAGCCAAATCTGTTTAAGCCTATTATGTGTATCACACAGTGTGGAATTTCTTCATAGGTCTTACTAATTCTAGCTGTATCCTATTGGCTGCATAGTAGTTTGTACCTACAAAAGATTAGCCAAGTTAAATTACTGATAGACAGAGGGAACTTCCAGCTGCATTCCAGTTATTAATCTGCTAGTGATACTTTCCCTGATGTTGAAAGACTGGGAGACCTCATTAAATTCTCTATTTTTTTCTTTAGAGAAAACATAATACAAAACCAGGAAGGCAACATAAAAGTTGCATATTCATAATATATTATCAATATATTATTCAATTAAGAGATGGAGCTTTTCAGTTTATAGTTAAATAAGAAGCATGGCTTATATGTATGGCTCTGATTGCTCACTGTCTTTCCAAAAGCAATATGCACCCAAAATTTTAAAGAACTGATCTTCTGCTGCTACATAATATTGGGAATATCTGAGAATTCATTTTTAAAATGTTTCTTCATTATAATAGATTAATTTAAACCTTTGACATGTTTCTTATAATGTGCTATTTATCAAAAAGTTACTTCCACATTTTAATTGTTCTGACCTTGTTGAAAGCTAACAAATCTTAAAAGGCTGACATTGAATAATATAATTATTCAAAGCTTCCTTTAACAACACAAGTTTTCTCAGTTCAGTATTTCTTAAAAGGTAATCCTGAGTATGATAGCATGACTGAGCCATTTTCTTTTATACTTGCCATTAGTATATGCAATATATGCCACTTTATATTTTGGACTGCAGTATGCAGGATCACTGTGGGTTATTTTCTGGTAAAGTATCCCTTTTTTAAGAATTCATTTTTAAGGGGACGGGGGGGGAGGGGAGGAATGACAAGCTTTTATAAAATAAGTCCAGGTTACTTTTTGCTACACAAATTTAGTCATACTCTCCCAAGCATATGGAATTTTAAGTATTTTCACAAGAAGAATTGCTCATGCTATGTATCAAGTCTTTAATAAAGTCACTTATAATTAAAGCTGTTCCACTAGAAAAATGATGTCAAAGATTGGCTAGGAGTCAGGAAAAATTCGGGAGTATTAAGACTGTATATTTCCAAGTGATGGCTCCCCAGTGTCTCATTCACATCATATGAGCACCCGACCCACACCTAAGAAGGATAAGGAAAAACTCCACATCATTGCCAGGAAATATGTCCTGCTATAAGGAAATTTTAGGAATTTCCCCATTCAGAATGCCTTCAGATATCCTCTTCTTCCAGCTGTGGAAGGAAGCTCTGTTGAATACATGAATTCTCATAGTCCTGACACCCTTACTCTTCTTCATTCTGATGCTCTTGCACTCTCCATTTCAAGTTTTTTGTTTGTTTGATTGTTGTTTTTTTGTTTTGTTTTGTTTTGTTTTCCATTATTTATCCAGTTCCATTTTAACTCTTCAATCTATCTGTTCCCTCAGTGACAAAACAAATTTTTCAAAATTCCTCCTTTCCTGATGCATGGAAAAAAAATCTCTCAAACAAAAATTTTCCAAAAAATTGAGTAGGAAATCTGCAGAAATAGCTTAATCAAAATGTCTTTGGACATTTTTGCCTGCAGACAAACCACTTCACCTAACTTTCTCAGTGAATAATGAGCTTCAGTATCATCACTCTCTGACCTCCCAGTAGTATAATTCAGCTGTAGTTATGTTGGCAAAATTGCTGTTAACTCGATATAAGAGTAAATGGAACGGCCATAAAACTGGAAGGCAACAATTTGAAACTTGGTAAAAAGAAACATCTTCCCATGCAGAAAATATTTCATGCAGAGTTTTCCTTAGAACAGGACATCATTGACAGCAAGAGCTTAGAGCAATACAGAGAAATACAGCAATTTCTACAGAGTGTGAACATCCAATTACATTAGACAGATTTCAGTTCAACACTTAAATGCCTAATATCTAATCTACTGGTGTCAGACCAAGATGAAACTTTCTTAACTGATTATTAAATCATTATCTCTAATAAGTTTCTGAACCTTCTGTTCAATCATTTGACTATTTTAATGGTCAAAAGCTAACACACCAAAATAATAGCTTGAGTCTCCCTCATTGAATTGTAAGCAAAACAAATAGCATCCATAGATATTTTGTTTGTTAGGAAAAATCACAAAGATTCATCCTGACTTTTTCAGATCAAAATTCTTCTTCCCAACTAAAAAAAAGCTGCTATTACATTGCATCCCTTCCTCTCTACTTTCCTCTGTTTCCATTTTGTCCTTTTCTCCTCTCCATACCTCCACCTGCTCCTCCCCTTTCTCTCAAACTGATTAATTCTGATTCCTCAGCGAAGTTTCTATGATAAGCCAAGCATCCAGTGAAATTAATAAGATTTTCATAGCATTTATTTTCAATTTTCTCTATTGTTCAATTTGCTCCTATGATTGTGTAGCTGAAGAAAAAGGATAAAATGTCAGAGCATTGTACAGATCCAAACCAGCCCCTATGAACTCTGATTTTACAGCAGAAGCATCAAAGAAGAATTACTACTCTGAGGCTTTTTATCAACAGAAATTATAAAAAGAAATTATAAAAGAGCATATTCACATTCTTACCTCAATTTCCCTTTCTAACTTCAGGAAGTTCCTACTGACTTTGATGATGTAGGATTAAGCCTTTGGGCCCATATTCTCAAAGGTACTTAAGGTTGCAAAGCCAACATTTTTCCGCATGTATCCTCATGTATTACTCAGCCCAAAGACAATTTCCCAGACAATGAATGGTGAGAGTAAAGGGCTGACCAAAAAAAAAAAAAAAAAAAAAAAATCAGAAATCAGCTGAGCAAGTATCTGCCTAACTCAGTCATAGGTGAAGAGCAAAGAATTGGAAGTAGGCATAGTCATACGCCTCTGCACAGGCTCTAAGTCTCCTGAATGCCTTTTCTTCTCACCTTCATTCTGGTCACTTTGGTGTGTAAGGATTGGTTGATGGCAGTATCTGAGTGACAATGGCTGAAAAGTGACTGATCCCATGCCATAGAAACCAGTAAGTAAAAAGGTGGATGTGTCCCAGACCCCAAACAGCCATCTAAGTACACAAGGCTGATTCACCTAAGTGAAATGCAGTTCTGATGCAAGCATGTTTTTTCTGGAGCCAGTTTACTCAGGATCAAGTTATGTACCTCTCCACAGTCTTTGCAGACCTGCCAGGTCTACTGTTGAGGCTCTTCCACTGTCTGTGAACTATTCCATGTTGAGAGCAGACAGTGAGCAGACAACCCGTGATTAGAGGACTGACTTGACATGTAGGAAGGTGAAATTCAAGCCCTTGCCATAGAGACTAGACTTAGATCTAACCAAAAAAACCAGGCGTGGGCTGAGGCAGGATTCACTCACAGGTTGGCCTCAGCATTTAGGCTGTGTGTTTTCACTGGCCCAACTACAAGTTTTAAACACTCAACCAATCAAAGGTTAGCTTGGCAGAGATTTTGAGGATTTCAGTGTTGCATATCAAGACGGTGAAGAAATATTTTGGAGAGCTGGGCCTCACTTTTGCTCACCTTGAGGACCTCTCTTTTCTGTTTCCATCTTACTGTGATACTTCAAGGAGAGGACACCCTTGCCCTAGCCTTGAACCTGCTTCACCACATGGACTTCAGGGTGATGGGGATGGGGGATTGCTGTCCCCATCACTCTGCTCACCTTGCTGGGGTAGGGCAGCCCTCACTGTTGGGGCATTGCCTCTTCTGCCCCACTGCCACCTCTTTCCCTTGCAGAGCACCCATTCCTCCTGCTCCCTGGCACATGAGACATGAAATAGCTGAGACAAGTATTTCAGATGCAGGGGAATAAGAGATTTCCCACTCTGTCTGTCCGGCTGCTGCCTCTGACTCCCAGCTGTATTTGTCAGGCCCACCATCTTTCACTGTGCTCCATCACCTCTCACCCTCCTCTTCTGCTCTGTTTTTATGGTAACTCATTTATAAAATGAAGACATTTATATTTATAATGTAGAGCATGCTGGAATACTTAATCTTTCACTCCATTTTTTTCAAGTGTGCCTTACTCAGACATGGACTGATAAGATGACAAGTGCTAAAACAATCTGTGAAATGATGCATGGACTTTTAAGCAAATTAATAAGTGCCTTGGAGCAAAGATATATATAATCACAGAGAAACCTGACTCTTTTCATAGGAGATATATCCTTGAAATACTGTTTTATCTGGTTAATTAGAGTTAAGGGGTGGAAATGCTGGCTTTCCCAAAATTAAAAGGAAAATTTTAAATGTTCAGATGGGAATTTGTTTTATATAATATACTACATACACACTTAAATATTAAAGTTTTATCCTTTAATATTTAACCAATGGACAGTCCACTGAGACATCTCTTTCATTTCCACTGGGGTGCTGGTACAAGCACCAGCTAGTTTTAATAGACATCACACATTTAAAAAAAATAGGCACAGTTAAGTCACAGTTCAGCTAAGAGCCATGGGGCACAATATGTTGCATGGGTCAAAAGCGCACGTCCTAAAGGAACTAGTGAACTAGAACAGTGTCTTTGTTATTAATCCGGAAATTGCATTTTTAGAACATATATTGCTGACTATATAAGTCTTTTTTTTTTTCTTCCAGTAATTTTTTTTTTCACACGAACAGAGAAAACATCTCTCTTTGTTCCTTATAAAGATCTTTTAACTGTTCTCCTGTTCCAACTATGCATTAACAATCCCTTATGCATCTTAACATTTATGTTTATGCAGGCTAGAAATGTTCATGGTTATACCAGACATCCTTAGCACACGCTTCCAACTGCCAGTGACCTGCACCTGACCTTCTTCAGAAATGCAAGGTAACTTGGCTAGCTCTATTTCTGGTCCTTCTGAAAAAGGATTGTCAGGTCAAATTGTGACAGTTTAAGTGTGATGTCTGATATTGACTGCTGTCCAGCAGGGACTGTAAGCACTGTGTCTCCCACTTCATTCAGGACCTTACTATTGACTTGCACTATTGTCTTAAGGTTAGTCTTTTATCTCCTGTGCTTCCAGGCAAAGAAATAAGTGGCACAAGAGAAAACTGCTGTAGCACAGTCCAATGACATTTCTCTCACAGGGCTTGTGGCTGTGTGACTTCAGTGAAAACTTCAGAGGAAAAATCTTTCTAAAATGAGGCAGGAAGGTAAGGAAGATATCAACATCCTCTATCAAAAAAAAAAAAAATAAAGAATAAAAAAAATAAAAAAAAATTGTTTGCTATTTTCTAGCTACTATTGCTGAAATAATATTTCACCTTTTCCTTCCTATTTCCATCTTCCAGACTTGTCAAACCACTTTCCTAACTCCTAAATTTGTGCTTCCCAATCCTTTCCAAGAGTAATTCATATCTTTCTGGTAACTGCCAACTGTATTTTTTTTTTTTGCCATAAAAATTAAATGCAGAAGATTAGGAGCTTTGAGGTATCCCTTCTAATAGAGTAGGAACCTGAAAATGCTTAGGAGCACTAAGGATCCCTGCTGGTTACTGACCATAGTATCTGGCAAAAGGGCAGAAGACAGAATCATCATTAAATCCTTATCTTTTTCCTTTTCAATTTAGTCAATTTGCAACATACATAAATCAGACTTGAAATCTGAGAGCTTCAAGAATTACATCATTCAGTTTGGTCTCATCTTTGACTTAATTTACTTTAACAATGGAATAAAATGGACTCTTCAAAATATTCAAAATATTTATAAATATTAAATGTCTTGAAGATAAGATTCCATTCAAAAAATAATTTGTAACACGTCTGTTATACGTGCTGTTTTATCTAATCTGAATGATTGTTATTTAAACTTTAGAAATTCTTAGGTCAACAGGCTATATATACCTTTTAAGCAGACATTTAAGCAGTCTTTTTACTTCATGCAGTAATTGTATTGGCTACATTGACCCAGGTTGATAAGGTTGACCACCTTTTGTTTTCTCACCAAAAAAAAAAAAAAAAATTACCTGGTACCACTGTTTTTTAAATGTTGTTTGGTAATTTGACCAGTACTGCTCGTGTGTGTAAGGGCATAAATTTCAAGAGTCAGAGAAAGGTTTAAGTTCTTGCCCCTTTTGCAGGAAACAAATAAAAATAAATAAAAATGAAATTAAAGTAATTTATCCATTAATTGCAAAAATTAATTTTTGCAATTAATTTGATTCCCTACTATAAGAAGGAACAGATACATCTTCAGTCTAAGTGGGTGGCATTACATGATCCCCTATATTTTATCCCAGAATAAAACCATAGAATATTATTTTTCTTGCCCGCTTTCCATATGTGGTTCCTTACTTGGATTATTACAGGATTTGACTTTTCTTCACCTCCCTTACTAGACAATAAACTCTACCCAAGCACTGAGGAAAACTTTGCTGAAACAAACACATCAATAGTATTTTATTTTTATTTGGATTAAAAAAAAAAAAAAAAAAAAAAAAAAGAACTCCTGCCTCATCTCACATGTGAAAACTTTGTTCAGTGTTGGCTTGAATAGCTCAGACTACATCAAAGACTTTAGCAACAACAAATATTTAGTTTTTACAATGTTAATTCACAATTAGTCTAAACATATTTTAATGCTTCTTGAAGCTCAATATTACTTATGAAATCTCAAGTCTACCTCATTGATCCTATCCTTGTTGTTTTTTTTCCCCAAAAAAATCAATTTATTCAAGACAATAGCTCAGGACTTTCAAGTTAAATCTGACAGTATTTTATTATTAAACTAAATGTAGCCATAAGAGTCAACAGGATAAAAGACAAGTCTTTTGCTATTTTCTGGCCTTCAAACATGATCATCCAGAAGAAGTACTGAAAAGTGAAGTACTGATGTGATAATTTTTCTATCTACTTGGTTTTCACGGGTATTTACAGATTCTGTACATGTGCCATTTTATATTAGGAAGAACGTCAGTTAACAAGATGTCATAGGAAGATGCCAGCTACAAATTTTGCTAACCAACATGACATATTAAAAAAAAAAAAAAAAAAAAAAAAAAAAGAGAATATTCATGAGGTTTCAGAATGATAAGAACATTTTCTTGGATTTTGAGTTATGTCAGGATATTTCCATGAAGGGGTGTTTTTTGTTTGTTTGTTTAAAAAAAATTGTCTGTTACTTTTAGTTGAGTAATGGAGTCTATTTGCTATTCCCGAGCAGACCTTGGTATCTGAAACAATAATGGAGGATTAGAAAAGTGAGAGTCACAAAACATGCCTTCAGGCTGACATAATATTTCTAGAAATAAACTGGTTTTCTGCAAGTATTTAAACAATTAAGACCTGCGGTGAAAATGTAACAAATGTATGTATATGTTAAGGGGTGATTCATGGCAACTGTAGTTTTAAATTGAAAACTTCAAATGGATTTGTTAAGCATCCGCCATAGTTGGTGCCTCATAACATCTGCAGAACTCACCAAAAACACCACAAAGGTCAGGATACAGGCATTATTTAGCCTTTTCTTTTTATGTGCAGGTACTGAGCAATACCAACATCATTAAAACAGCTGCAAGTTTTAGAGAATTCACTTGGCATTTATGTTGCAATTGCCTTTTTTGGTGCAATGCAGTAAAAACTATCCATATCCTTAACTGTCAATTTTCCTACTTCTGGACTACACTCCTTTGTCATAACTAATCTGTATTATTACTATATGATTTATAGTCCCTAACAGTATTTAGGGAACCCAAAACAGATTTTTTTTTAACCTTTCAATTTAAATTTATCAACCATCCAATCCAACAATTCTCTTCCCGTCACTATACTGGTTATTTTAGTGGCCAAGATGTTTTCACTAACTACTGTCCTCTTCAGATTGAGTACAAGCCTGTGCCATGTTTAGCCCCAGGCAGCTCTCCAGAGCTTACATCAGATTGCAAGCAGGCAGTGAGGAGGGAGCTTCTGGCTTTGGGTTGATGATGAACAGGCAGCTGCCTAGGCTGTCTATCCCTTCATCTGCAGTGAGAAAAGAAGCAGTGTCCACATGTGTCAGCATGTCACAAACTTATCTCCTGTTAGGTTCTGGCATCCACATGACTGATGTTCTCCTTCTTTGCCCAGGGAGGACATCAGAGTTCTCACACCATGCTGCAACATCCAGTGCCACTTAGGTCAGGTGTTGCCCCACTATAGGTTGAGTGCCTAACAGGCAAGCTGCAAGACAAAAATAAAATTCCACCTAAATGGAGAAATAACTCCTCACCCGCCAGTGAGGATGATTACCTTTCTGAATAACTTTTCAAAGTGAAGTGAATGAGGACAACCTTTGTAGTCGACCATTGCTTTGGCAAGGTTGTAGCCCAGTCTTCAATCTAATTACTCTCTAGCAACACTGGCTGACAACCAGGGGAGAGGAACAGTCATCAAGGACCTGTGACACGCCCAAACACACCCTCACTCCCCCCAGTGTTAGCAGACAGTTCTGGGGAGGATCTGGGCCTTCTTTTTCTAGCAGGGCTATGTAGCATGGGAATGCAAACAAAACAGCAATGAGCCCAGCACAACCCAGTTGCGCACAACCCAAGTAGATGAATAAACAAATCCCTCTCAACCCAAAAAGAAGCAATAGCAACAATTCCACACATCAAGAGAAACACATAGGACAATAAAAATCACAGAAGTACAGAACAGTAATATGGTGCAAATCTCCCATGTGCTATGCAGGATGTATAGGAAAAAAAAATGATGAAATCTAAAGAGAACATATAAGGGTCCTCTTCACCTTCTGCTGTGTAGAAGACAACTATAACGAGCCTCTGATAACCACTGACAAGACTGGCAGAAGGATGAAGTCTGTCAGCATCATCCATAGTTTGCAGAACACCAGAATCTGCACAACAGAAAGCAATAATTCCTGCCAGTAAGAGTGGAGAGTAGCGCTAGGACTTACCCATTACATCCAAGAAGTGCTTGAGTTTAGAGTTCTTTCTTCAAAAATCCTTGGAGTCCCTATATATTTACATTTTGAAGGCAAATTTTTATTTCTTCTATGGACAAGAATGGCATTTATAAATTAGAGTTGTATTTTCTGTAAATCCTCTATATTTTGTATTTCTGCTATGCATCATAAGTGTTAGAATATTAATAAAATGCAAATTTTTATATGAATTGTGGAAAATATTTCACATTGAGGAATGCAACTGCTTTTAAAACAGTGCCTGCAACATGTTGCTGGATCTTTATACTGCAGTATCTTTTTATTTGTTTGTTTTCACATTCACTTACCACATTTGTTTTCTTATGTTTTAATTTGGTCAGTTGTGTTCAGCACTTTCATTTTTCATCTTGCTTCCTTTTTGCTTTAACAGATGGAATATTTGTAGCTGCGATCTCTTTGGAATACCTTTTCTTCTGAGACATGATGCAGCATGTCTGGCCAACTGGAACTAAAGTTTATGAAATATACTACATATGTAATATAAGAATAACATCTCTTTTCTGTTGCAATAATTAGCACTAAATGTTGGGCTCTTATAAGAATCATTTTACAAAAATTCTCAACCTCTTTGTAAGCATTGGTACACGAAGTTAGCAAGTTTGGTTTCTGTTTATTCTGTGAGTATTGTTTATTGTACCTTGTTGACATAATAAATGCTGGTGACTGTACTGTCTACCTCAGGAGACACTCTGGAGGGAGAACAGGACAACATCCAGGACGTGTTCAGCATGAGATGCTTCTAGGGCATGAGCAGGAATGTGAACATAACATGGGAGTCTGAAGAAGGATAAAAGATTTGGCACAAGGAGGGAATCTCCTCTTTTCAGAAGGGAACAGACCTCCCTCAGGTCACCAAGCAGAAAAAAAAAAAAAAAAAAAAGAAAAAAGAAAAAACTTTCTTGGGCGTGGCCCAGTTTGAGGAAACTGGGCATCATTGGCTGTTTCTGGTCTGAAAGGCAAATGGGGGGGGGGCACCTTGACCTGTAAGGACACAGTGGCAGGAGGGGGGAACATGGAGATTTGCTTTCAAAACTTCTTAGTTAATATAGATCACCTGACAGATCAGTGATCCCTCTGTACAAAGAATTATCTTGTTCTAGCTAATCAGTTTTGATCCTTCATAAAACCTGTCTTTAGTCCCAGGGAGATCTTCATTGCAGCTGGACACAATATTTTAGAAAAGGCAGAGCTTTCCCACAATCTGCCCAGTGAACAGTTGGGCTTCTGCAATTCTGTCTTTACTCTCAACTAATAGTATTCCTCCAGTTAAAAACAGGCATTATTTTCCATCTTATGTGCTTCCCAAGAAAGCCAGAAATTTGAACAACATACCTTGACAAAATTTACCTTGAAGAAGATAAGGTGAATGATATACTTAAGTCTGATATATTATGTTCTTTTTCAGAGGGTTATTTCTGAAACTTTTATGCATGTTAGAACAGAAAGGACAGCTGTTCCTAAGTACCATTTACACTGTCACAACACTTAGGTTTTCTAGACTATCCACCTGCATGATACCAGACATACAACTGAAGTTATTTGTGTTATACCCCAGATTATACAGTTACTTGCCTCAGACCCAGAAATGCTGGCTGAACCTGAAGTTAGATTGGAGAAAGACACAGGATCCCACCCCCTTCCTATGCCCTCCTCATGAGTGACTAGTTACAGGTGTTTTAAAAAGACCTGTTCATGAAGAGGAAATAGCCATAACTATTCATATTTTTAATTGTTATCTGTTTCTGTTTACATTAAAATCCATCAGTCATATTACCTGGTTGTCCCAAAGTTTAAAAAGTTGTCCAGTTCAAACTGAGTAATTCACCCTGAATTAGCAAGTCACAAGTCTTAGTTTAATCTGCAAAATTTCTATATACTTCTTACATCCTTTTCTTATATATATTTTCTTCCAGAGAATTGATTGAACTGTGTAGGCCACAGAGCCCTAAAGAATCTCTCTGCAGTTGACAGTCCCCCATACTCCTATATATATATATACATACATATACATACTTCCATACATATATATGCATACATATGTATATCAATAAGCAACCTTTTACTGTGGAAGAAGGCATGGTCTCATGTTCTGACTTTGCAAACTATAACGGGTTCTTCCTAAAGCATCATTACTATTAAGCCTGAAGTCACCTTACTGACAACATTTAAAAAAAAAAAAAAAAAAAAAAAAAGTAACTCAAATACTTTTTAGAAATATTTAAATATTTACTTCCACCAAGACAAGTTGACTCCTAGCAACATGATGATTGTTAGCAACCCCTGTGCTCCTGTTCTATCTAATCTATCTGATTTCTGGCCTCAGTGACATTTTCTTAGGGTAATCTGGAACTAGATGGTTGTCATCAAGACCACCACAGCTTCAGGAATTTCTCAGATATCTCCCCATCATAGCACTGTGCATCTGGAGAGCACTATGCCCAATGCACATGCTGAGAAAACAGAGTAAAGAATGTATGGCAGTGTACAACACACACTGTAGTACATTCACTGTTTTTATTCTCCATTTACTCCATGAGCCCACTGCACTATTTTCAGGATAAGACAGGCTCCAAGGGGGAAGAAGGCAATGGGCAGTGGATTAATCTGGAAACCACTGTGTGGGGGCCATGACAACTTCAGTGTCACTTCTTCACATTCCCATTTTGCCACATGACATTTTAGCCATTGTCATATTTTGCCTGGGAGAAGCACACAGCTGAGAGTCTCATTGTAGCTGGGTTCATATTTTTAAACCTCCTTTACTTTTCTCCAGACTCTTGTATAAACCTTCCTGGTATAACATCTTCTCTGTTTTCCTTAAAGCAACTGGCAATAGGTACTACAATAATACCGAGAGCATGCAGTTTAAAATTTTCTTATTCATATTAACTGTTATTCATATTCCTGCTTAATGCTTATTTTATTTTTAAAATTCTTTCTTTATATATTATGTGCTATTTTATAACTTACAGAGTTGTTTCTTGGTCATGAAATACAGTGTGAATAAATAAACTTTATTTTCTGATTAATAGTTTGTAAACACCTCTTTTGATATCTGGACATTAGGTCTTGATACTATTACTAGATGATTTTATTTTGAGGTAAAACTAACTCAATCATATGTAAATCACCTTTAATATAGGAGCTGCTGTGTTAACATTTATTTTAGTTTTATTCATCAACTTTGTATGTAAAATAATTGCAGAAAACTTTTCTAAAGTCTATCAAGAAAGAAATAACATGCCAATATTTGCTAACATGCTATTTCTAATATAGGCTGTTCAGCACAGAAAGTATATGTAATGGATAATGGAATGTCATTTGTTTCTACATTTCTGAGATTTTTCAAACAGCGAGTCTTTTGTCCTTTCTGGCTGTTGGCATGAAGAAGATACATACAATTTCCTGTGTTTTTTTTTTTTTTTTTTCATAAAACATGTCAGAACAGGGGATAATCTGTATAAAGTTGCCCAGCAAATTTCAGTGCATCTTGGACAAAATATTTTTCAAGAACTGAGCTGAAGTAAGTAATGTTTAGGACTGCTATTTTTTGATATTCTGTACATGTGGGTATGCATAAGTTTGTTTGTTTGTATTCATGTACATTTATGGTTACCACTACGTACTGTTTCCTCTGCTATTACAGAATGCTTTGATACAATATTTTGCATAACCTGTATGAGTCAATGCTGTGTTAATCAGAGCCAAAACACATATCCTTTCTCTGAAAACTGCCTTTATCTGGATTATTTTTTCTGTGGTTTTCATTTATTTGAATGTGTTTTCCTCGTATCTTTTTCTGTTCTTGAGAGTTTCTTTCCACCAAACACGTATTTCTTCTGTTTATAACAGGTGGTGTATTTAAAATAGTAACTAAAGTAATGTCAGTTCTTATCATTTTGGTTGAGTAATTTGTTCAACAAACACCAATTTAACTGTTATCTGCATACTTCAAGAAAATATGTTTATGACATTCAGACATAATTGTTTCTAAACAATGTGACACTTTAAACACATGCATGCTTCTAGTCTTACAAAGAAATTATAGAAACATTACAAATACTACTAGAAAATACTTTTCTATAGATTTGTACTACTTCGCTCTCTCCTGAACATGCTATGGACTATGTTCAGTAGTAATTACTAAATCTATCTGTTGCTTTCCACTGAAATCATGATTAGCTCTAATTTTAGGAACTGCATTTAACTGTGTTATATTAATATTAAAATTGTGCTGTACATGACTATCTTTCTTAAAGACACTGATAACCGTGGTTGTTGTATAATACATGCATCAAGTGTCCAGTCATACAGTCATTCACAAACATGTTTATGATTTGACTGTTGTGTTCAGACTATACCAGCAAACCCCATCAGAACAAGGTAAGATCTGTAGTAAGAGATCTCTTTCATTCAGCCAACTTATCAATTATCTCCTTCTACGAGTTATTTACTGCATTTGCCACAAGTGCTGCTGAAGTGAATGAAAATCACACCTGCAAGTCAGTGGACAGACAATTCCCATAGTTTTTATGAATTGCAATTGAAATGAATTAGTGGTGTTCATTGAAACTACCTAAACCAGAGCTAAGGCCTGGTCACTGAGAAAAGCAACTGCTGAGGCAATAAAAAGGATGATGCACGAGACTGCAGGGCAACGTAGTACTTTGCAGTCTGTAAGTAATTAAGAAGGATATTGAACAACGTCCACAAAAGATAAATATCTTAAAAACAGAAGATTCAGAAAATTCTCAGCCAAAAATTCCATGAGAATTAGCTGAAAAGCTCTTCTTGCTGATATTCATCTCCAGTACATCTTGCAATAGCAGAAAGATTCAGATGCCTAGAGAGCATTAATCTTGTGAAAGCTCTCAATAGAAGTGCAAGTGGATGACCTGTGTTACTAGGGACCAGGGAACCTGGTATTAATCCATGATAGATTAATGAAAAATTAATGTAGGATTTACAGGATTTATATCACAAAGAATTAAAAGATATAAAATATGAATACTACCACCAGTCATTTAAAAAAAATATATATATATATTTGAGGAGAATTGAGGAGAATATCTCACAGATTTCAAAAAGCTGGGAATAAACTTCAGCAGATGTTTCTGTTGAGATCCATATTTAACTTAATGCTAGTCAACATTTTAATCAAATCTGTAGCTGTCAAAGATCCTGGCTGAATGGTAAATCAAGTTGAGAAGAGGGCAGCACACATCTTTCAAACTGTAATCAATTTTGCAGCCATCTGATATCTATTAAAAATAATAACAATATCTATTAAAAAAATAATAATAACAATTTGACCATAGCCACAGCCTAAGAAACTACATCCAGTTGGGGGTGGGGAAATTACTTTCAGAAAAGTAAGTACATCTAAGTACATAGATGTGTGAAGGTAAGCTTCCATTATGGTGACTTAGCAAAAGAGACTTCTGTCATCCTCAGATAGACAAATAGCTATAAGTAGGAAAAGTCCAAGATAATTTTAGCTAGCCATATAGCACTGGTAAGGCCTCCAGCTTTAGCATTCTTGTTTCAAGAAAGATGTTGAATGTGCACAGAAAGTGTCACTCCAATTATTTGAGAGATAAAAATAAATAAATAAAAATTCCCTGCATAGATAGAATAAGGAATCTGCTCAACTTCTCAAAAACAACAGTGAGAGATGGTTTGCTTACAGCATATAAAATATCTATATGGCAAGAAAATAATGACCATTAAAAAAAAAAATCATAAATCAGGAAACACAGATCAAAAATCACCAGGTGAAATCTAAGCACAAAGGAATTAATATGTGGAAATGATCTGGTTGTTAACTACAGGAGTGATTAATCCCTGGAGCAATGACCAATGGACATGTAGTTTCCCACATCTTAATGCCTTCACGTAAAGATTGGAAGCTTTTCTTTAAGAGCTACATAAGCCAAATGCAACATATTCACCCATTAACAGCAAATGATTAAGCTCATTACAGAGGATCCTGCTCATACTATACAAGCAATTGGACTAGATGACCTACTGATTGCTTGTCTTTCAACCCTAGATTTATGTGAAGAGCTGAACTTCCCATTTCCAATCCAACTTTCATGTATTACAGGTGTTTTATGCCTCCTTTTTTCTCACAGAAAGCCCACTGCTAATGTGACCATGCATGAATTATATGCAAATTTTCTTTTAAGATAGCCCATTGCTTTCTCTGAGGTGCAAGCTATAAAGATCCTGATATAAAGTAAGATAAAAAAGTTGACTTAATGGTCATTAGGAATTTAATTTAAAATATTTTAATTGAAAACTACTTTCTGCAATATATTTACTCAACTAATCTGTTCTGTAGTTGTCACTTTAGTAGTTCAGAAGATTCAGGTCTGTATTATTCTTTTATTTTGTATGCAAAACAGTTGTAATTAACCTTATTATGTAACCTGCTGGTGAAATAAATATGATTTTGCAGCACATACTCTAGAATTTGGGACAGGGAGAAGAGGTAGACATGAAGAATCTCTTTAACTCATAGTTAAAACTAATGATGACAGACTGTCAGGAAAGAAATATGAAGGTATATAATTATTGGCTGGCATGCCTCAGGCATCACCCAGGTGTTAAGAATACATAAAGGCTGGGCATGCAAAGACGAACCTCCTCCAAATGTCCTTTGGTATCCATCTCCCAAAAGTTTTAATAGTGCCATTTATTTTACAGTATTGTTAGACTAGCAATAATTGGTTATAACACAGCCAATATAAGAGAACAAAAAGCACATACACATATATTACTTTTTTTTCCAGATATTCTGAATCCACATACAGGATAACTCAAGTTGTTAAATAAATTGTAACCAAAAAAAAAAAAAAAAAAAAAAAAAAAAAAAAAAGTAAATTCTGAAGACTATATGGTAAACTGACAATCCTTCCTATTGAATGAAGACTAATCACAGGGATTCAAAATCGTATCCTTCAGCTGTTGTTACATTCTAGATTACTTGATTTTATATTTATTTTTCAGACTTCTTGAAAATTTTAGTTCTCCAAAAGGGAAGCTGAAAGTTTACACTGTAATACAGTTAATCAATCACCTTATGTGAACAGCCAGCAGTGACATGCTACAGCAATCGGTTTACGGACATTCCATAGTCTGAAAGTTAATCATCCAAATTATTGCATTTATACTTACAAATAACAAAGCAACAGCAGAAATCTGGATCCATTTCTGAGTGATTCATAAGCACAGATGGAAAATATAATCCGAATAACTACCTGACGAGCTCTGACACACACAAACACCCACAGACTGGCATACAGTGCAAAAAAGGTTCTTGTGGTTGCAAAATAGTTTCCTTTTTTTTTTTCCCTGCTTTCCAAACATAGAACTTTAAAATACATTTTAGGTCAATACTTTCTGATGCTTCCATCAGTGGATTTGGGGTATTTTTTATTGTTGAGGAGGGTTTATTGGAAAAGTCTTTGGGAAAAAAAATAAATAGTCACTTTAAAATAGAAAGAAGATTAAATTTATTTTTTTGCATCATTAAAAATAAGTGAAAAGAGAGTTGTCTCATTTCCTTTAAGGCCTGGAGCCAAAAAACTATTTAATTTTAAAATGTCAGCTTAGCAAGGAAATATTTCTCTTTATGCACAGTGGGCCTTCCGGAAGTATTTGTTTAAGGGCATGATCCACCTTTCATTCATTTCAGACTGATACCAACTTCAAAGGCTTTAGCTGAGGCCCTACAGGTACATTTGGAAAGTGGTGAGCTTTACCATGCATAAATCTGTAGTTAAGCACACACAGAAATACCAAGTCCCACTAATTACTCCAGTATGGTCAAACCAACTTTTCAAATGCATCAAGAAACTTAGGAGCCAACCAACAGCTCCTCCCATCCCAGGTCCATCACCTTCTGCACACAAGAGTGTCCCTTGGGCTACAGTGCTAGGCTCTTGAAGAGATGATAACCAGAACAATACACAGCTCGGCGAATGTTATGCATCTCAGTCTCCAACTCACCTAAAGAGTGGAGAAAGGAGTAGCTTTTCACCTTCTTCATCCCTATGTGCATCAACTAGAGCTCTGCCTCGAGTGTTATTTTTCCCATACACACCTTCTTTAACTTCTGGAGACTTGAAAGGTGAAATTTGATGCTTAGAAAACAACTCTGTAAAACATAGTCCTGAAAGTTCTGCTGGTAGAGAGGGGTGACATTCTTCTGAATACTACTTTAATCTTCAGATCAGATGTATTATTAAGTTTCGCATTTCAAAAATGGAATTCAACTTGTAAATCGATATGAAACTTCCAATTAGATATAACATTCTGTTTGAAAAAGTAATTCCTACTTTGTTCACCACAAAACAGAATTTTAGGAAGAATACATTAATACAAGTCCAACATAGATCATAAATCAATTAGTTTAGAAGTACTCTAACTTTTCTTCATTTTAGAGCGCTGATCAGTTCCACTTTCTGAAGGAGCCTTGTCTCGTAATAAGATCCAGTTCTAAAGTATACAACATTTGCTGTGGTGATGATCCAATTATGAAATCCCTAACATCTTTTAGTACTGGTTTCTATAATTACTTCTGTAACTGGCCATATTTGTCAAGATGTATTCTATAATTTTTTTTTTTTCAGTTTTCTGAAGCATAAAGAGAAGATCACACAGATGTACTTTTCTATTTTTAATTTTGTGAGTACCAGAGGTTGTTTTCAGGCATGTATTTCATCTGTAATGTTAAGAAGCACCACACTCTTACTATTAGCATCATTTTATTATACTTTTTGCTGACTTTTGTTGTTGTTGTTGCTGCTGTTGTTGAATTTTAGTGTTTACAAGTGCCTTGAAATAGGTTGGTAGTTGAGTTTTGTTCAACATATTAATTTTTCAGCCACTGGTTTAAGCTAAGAGTTACAGCTCTTACATACAGATTATGCATGCACCTTATTTAACTCCCTTCCTTCCCTTCCTCAGACCTGTTCATGCCATCCATGCCCCTTAAGGCACAAGTGTCTGTTGCAACCTTTTAATTGCTGTCACTCCCTTGTCTATTACTTCATTCTCTTTTCCCCCTTTGCACCCCAGACAGGGTGTGGCTCTTTTCTGAAGCAAATACCTCCAAAAATACTGTGTCTTAACTCCTAAAATGGGTTGCAAATCTGCAGTACCAGACTTCATTCCCCTATTGCTCATACCAATTGCCCCAACATACCCCAGACTTTGGCTATCCAACCTATCACTTCAGAGACCACAAATGTACAACTTATCCATCATTGTAAAATTGTCCTCCAGCAATCATACAGGCAAAGGGAGGCAATTAGTTCTCCCAGGGTGTGAGCAGCACCAGAAGTTGCTCATCCTGTGGATGTTCACTGCTTCATCTCTGGGAACAGCCTCCCATCTGGCTTTCCCTATGTCCCCCACAAATACAAACACTGTAACCCAAGGTACCACAAGTATGTGGTCAACTGTGGTGGTCACATTGAAAAACTCATAGCTTCTCATTCCTGTAAGGGGTGAGACAGTCTGCATTATACCAAATCTCTGCAGGTGCTTTCTCTGAGGGCCAGCTAAATTGAACCATTATATAGCTGCCACAGGCAAAGAACACAAAATTGGGCAGTTACCACAGCTCAGCTGACACGTGTTAACTTGCTAAGCTGTATGTGTAAGATCAAAAGTTTCCTTTATCTAATGGTACACATCAGATTAACAACACATCAAAAATTACCATATATCATTTAAATAATCAAGCTTAAAATTAAAAAATAATTATTAAAAAAAAAAAAAAAAAAAAGCTCAGAACACTTTTGGTACAAATTGCCTTTCTGTTTGCTTGTCTAAAATGAGACAAGGGAAGCAAAATGAGACAAGGGAAGCAAGGCAAGGGAAGCATAAGTATGCTTAGGATCATGATCACTGATATCTGTGGTGTGGACAAACCAAGTTTTATCAAGTCTATCACAGAATGGAAAAGAGACTGCAGGAGAACAGCATGGTGGGAGCTGCAGCAGCCCAACACCATACACTGATGACACCCATGCAAAGTGAGGGGTATCTCAGTGCTGTGGCTCACCACAGAGCACACTTGCAATGCTTTTGCAGCCCAGCATGAGAAGACTCCATGAGGTCTCCCCCAGAAAGGAGCACTCTTGTTCACTCTCTATAAAAGCAGCACATCACTTCTTAGCAGTCATTTTTCTCTAGGGATGACATGTATGAAAAATTACATCAATCATTACTCACCACAAATTTTAGAAGACATCCCACAAAGTCATTTTAAACCTGAGGCCCCTTCAGCAATAGCCCACAGAGATTTGCAGTGCCATATCAGTTGGGTATGAAGGAGCCAGAAGCACTGCTGCCATGATAGAGTGGACCATCACCCAAACTAATTTACCCTGCTTTTCAGATATTTGCTGCTGGATGATCATCTCTTTTGCCCCTGTTTATCAGAGGTTGTTTCAAAGATGCTTCAAGAATGCTATCCATAGCAGCCCATTGCCAGCTCTTTGAGGATTTATAAAATAAGGGTCATGATTTCAGTGTCTATTAATAATAAAATGAGCAAATAGCGTTAAGACAAAAGCTACTGATTCAAAATTATGTTCATTAATCTTTCTGCATTAATCACCCTGCTGCATGTTGCACCTTGTAAAGCTTGTATATCTCTTCACAACTAGCCTCTGATCACTTTGTAGTAGTCCAGACTGGATGGGAAAAAGGCATAAATGACTGTGTAAATGCTTTGTAATCCATTTATTCCATTTGTTAATTTGTCATCATACTGAGTACCTGCAAAACAATGTTTGTCAAATGCCACGAGTCCAATGCATTAATCATGACAAGATACAGGGCACACAAATATGCTTTAGGATGCTGACTTCAGACCTCTGCTGCTTAGTCCTTGGTTCGTTTGTTTGTATTGTTAATGGGTGTTTACTACAAGGTCATTTATTTTTTGAATTCATGCCATTTGGGGATTTGCTTGGGTGGTTTGTGGCACAGGGTTTGATAATCTCTGTAAGCATTGTGCACTTCCAAAATTTCAGGGGAAAAAAAATACATGCATACAGAAATGATCTCATGGATTTTTACACACACACATGCACACAATCATGTGCAATCATTTAAAATCCATAAAATCATTTATTATTTTCATTTCCATAAAATAATTTATAGAAAGTGCATTTTCCAAAATTTCTTTGCTATTAAAGCCATTTATATTTTTAATATGGAAAAAAAAAAAAAAGTAGATAATATTCTTACTATTGCAAGGAATACAATTTAATACTAATTTTCTATTGATTTAATTAATTAGGTAGTTTAAATTCCTTTCTTTGTTCATTTTCATACTTTACAGTTTTAGGTGAGAGACATTTAGAAGCCTTAGGGGAACAAGTTTCTACACAATCCTACTCAAACCACATAGACCAAGTTTCCTAATACACATTTCATTGTCTACTCCTTACTTACATTTGTAATTACACCTAGAATAAACAGGAGTTAAATAAAGCTACTCTGTGTCTAAGCCTTTGTTCTTTACAAAAGGAGGAAGAAACCATCCAGACCTAAACTGTGACTGTTACTGTTCCTTTCCTTCCTGATCCTTCCTGCTCAACTTAAATTCCCAATGTTAGCAGGCTTTTAATGGTTATAGAATGTGCTTTTCCTTCTTGTAACTCCTTCTACAGAAGAAAGACTCTGATTAACCTTGTTATGGATTCATCACTGCTTTTAATAACTGATAATGTATGCACTGCCTTCTAAAATTGACATGGCAGGGGAAAAGGAAGGGGGGGGGGGGGGAGGATAGGGGGGGACAGACACAACAGATTTCCACCTGAAAAATGCCCATATAAGCTTCATAACCAAACACTCTAGGCAATGCAGCAGGAGCCCACAATGCTGCAGTGTGCAGAAGAAGCAGCCCACCAAGCCCAGTTAGTCTCATCAGCCAGACCAGTTAACCAACTAGCTGCCTTTGCACCATATTGTATGCAATTGCAATGGTTCAATTTCACTACTTCTATTGCAGTCTTGAATGTTTGTTAATAGTAGCATGAAACATAATGTGAACTAAAGCGCCTGTTAACTCATTATCTGAGGAAAACTTGGGTGGCATGCTGGCCCTCTTGTTCTGCCTCATCATCAAACATCTTACAAATCTTCAGAGAAGGAAGCTCCTTTTACCTTTGCCCACCTGTTCCTTACCACTGCAGGTTGTGCACCTTTAATTTGTGTTGTTTGTGTTTATAATTATTATGACCCTGATTTCATGTTTTTCTTTGGATTCTGGAAAGTTACAGTTTGGGGAGTTAAAAGGAGATACATAGGGAACTTCAGAGGTGTGAAAATCCTTGAAAATACGGTTTGTGAATTCAAAGACTAAATGTATACTTCATTCCAAATTAAGGTGGTTAAATGGGATGTGTCACATGGCATCTCAACAGAAAAGAAACATCAACTCGAATTGCAGACAGAAGCCCTGGGGAAGCAATTGTTCTCCAAAATGATTAAGGACCAAAACATTTTTTGCAGAAGGCTCACTGCAAATCCTAAGCTTGCCAAGAGCACTAGCCAACAGCTTGTTTTCAGCAGACTGAAGTCATGGCAGGAATTTGCATGTCTTGCCAAAAGCCTCATAACTGTAAAACTGATAATCAGATATACCCACAGGTGAGAAAGCATTCTCACAGTGGCTTGTAAGAGTCTGGAGGCTTTCTCTGTTTAATTTGCCCTTGCTGTACAATAGCTAGATTTCTACAATTAGAAAGGGTGTTTTCCCAGCTTGTAACTAATACTCTTAATTTCTGTACAGAACCCTCAACTGTTCAAATCCATTTGTACAGCAGCCTTTGAGCAACATTTGGACACTTTTGCTTGTACTGCAAATGCTTCTTAGGAAATGTCTGTTTTACTGCCTGGTTCACAAAGCTTCAATGCCATGTATTATGAATCATAAAATATTAATCTTCAGTCTTTAACAGCATAAATAGAATCTTGTTTAAACAAGAACAAACAATCAATGAACAGGATTATGCTACTGTGAATGAAATTCCCATTACTTTGATAGTGCCAGGCTTTCAGCCTGCATGCTTTCTTGCTAGCATTTCTTGAACTCTCAGAAATAAATATCACAGCAAAAGAGCGTAAGAGCATAATTTTCTTTTCACTTTCATGATACAGGTACAGATGCTAGCCAAATACAAACACTTCAAGTTTACTTCAGGCTTTATTTTCTAAAAATAACAATTGCATGCTTTTAACTAATTGTTCTATTTATTTAGCTAATAACTTGAAATAATTTTATTACTCTAATTTAAGAAGTATTTCCCCAAAATACCAATAGCAAAAGAAAAGTGAAGGGTGTCTTCTAGCCAGCAAAATACATAAAAAAGGGAAATGAATTACATTTAAAAGGCATTAGACCTTTAACACCTCTGCTAAACATCCAACCCAGGGAAATAATAAATAATGCACTAGAGCTCATGTTAATTCTGACATTATTCATTCATGAATGGACAGGAATAGGTAGCTAACTCAATAATAGCACTTTTCTAGTATATCCACGTTAATGTAGAAAGTATGGTTTTCTTTCTGTTTTGTTGTTTTGTTGGTTGGTTTTGGTGTTGCTGTTTGTTGTTGTTCGCTTGTTGTTGTTGTTTGCCCTCCATAAAATTCAGGTATCATAAAACACTGTTCATGGACATGTTAGGATTCAGGATGCTTAGTTGCATATTTTTTTTTCTTTTAAGTCAAAACAATGAGAAAATATATTTTTTCCCCACAAAGTTTAAATTCATGCAGTATCTTCATCATAGTGTCTTTATTTCCTCTCACATTCAAAACCAACACATTTACAAGCAAGCAATTTGGATGTGATATAAGATGTTCTCAAGCATTTAATAAAATGGATGCTGGTATCATAATTTTTATGTGGATAATTTACCTTTGCTTTTGTTTTAGAAGAATTGTTATTCACTCTCAGAAGGGCTTATAACACTGACATTGAGAAATCCCCAGGACTCTAAAATGTTTAGTCAGTTGGCTTGTTTTCCAAAGTAAGCAGCATTTACGTGAACCTGAAAGATCTACTTACTGAGTGGTTTGTGAGTTATGTTGGGCAATGCAATGAATACATGAGAATTGGAGCATTTTAAATATTTTTCCTATTTCTCTTCATTGTATTTTTATATATGGTATTTTTTAATTAAATTAATGACAACCTTATAAGGTTAGAATACCTTATTTTATCCTCTAGTTATCACAATCTACTTCTTTGAATAAGCATAAAACTTCCCTTCTTAGTAATATATTTATTTCCCATCACCAAACAGCTGGTCTAAATGGCAGAGAGCTAATGCACTATGTTTATAGAGGTTTTTAAATGTTCAGAACTTCTATTAAACATCAATGTAAAATATAAATTAAATGGACAGTGAAAAAGAAAAAACCCTGTGCTCTAAACACTTCCATGTTTAACTCAATTTCATTTGAAAGACTTAATTAATAAGCTTCCCTATTAATTGATATGCCAAGTAGGTACACATATTTTTCCAGTGTGAGATTTGCATACACGTTGTCTTCCCTTCCAAGATCAGAAAGCAAATCTTTACCTGTAGCTACTTTAAGTTCCAGTTCAAGACATTCTAAAATTCATTTTATATATCCTTGTTAGTATTACACAATTGAGAAATAAATATATATATATATATATGCTTATAGAAAAGCTAAGGTGATTATTTCTTTGAGCAAAAAAAAATTCTCACTTTTGTTGTAGAAAATGCTGTTACTGGAAAATGTCACACTGTGCAGAAAAATAAGCCTGTTTCATGGCAACTTAGTTTGTATCTGAAATTCATTATTGCACTTTTTAAACACTCTAAATGGCTGTAGCATTTATAAAGGAACTGTTTGATTTAATGGCCTACAAGTTGTGATGTGTCTGATTCAGGTAGGAAGATCGGATAGATTCTACATGAACTGGCATTCCACTTCCTGGAGAAGCAGAAAGGAAACTTGAGCATAATATAAAGCTAATTTTCAGTATAAAAATGCCTTTATGTAGCTGCAATTTAACTTTTCAAAAATAAAGAATATAAAAATTTATTCATACAAGAATAGTCTTTTTATGTTCCAGTGCAGTACACTGCAGTTTCTCAAATACTGTTTTTAATTCCAAAAGTGCAGGTTTTAATTTTTTATTTTTCTCTCAACCTGGCTCTCAGTAAGGCTACACACTCTGTCTGCAGGAAGGGAGAATGAGGTTTTAGTGTGACAGATGAGTCTGGTGAATACTTTTGTGAAATAATAAAAATAAATATGTCAGCTTGTCATTAAAAGAAATAGGTTGTCATTCTTTGTTTATTAGTCCTGCCTGCAAACCAGGGTTTCCTACTGTGTATAAATAGGTTTGCTAGATAACTTGATTTCCTGTTTCTTTTTAAAAAATTTGGAACAATTGGCTCATATATAACACTTGTTAGGTTGATTTTGTGTGTGTGTTTTTTCCTTTAAACAAAACATTTTATATAATAGAGGGGAGTCTATTCTAATTCTGGTTTATCCTAATATTTTCTATGATAATAGTAAGAAGAGTGTATGGTAATAGATGAAGTGCCTAATGAACTTCATAGTAGAACCAGGAAGAGCCTGAATGAGCATGTACGAAACAAACAAACAAGCAAAAAAAAACACAGTAGCAAAACCAGAGAAGGGCTTGTGGTCACAAGAGCCACAGAACTGCTGGATACACTGTAGGCTCTACTGAAGCCTAATACAAATGTGTCTATTATAACATACACCTTACAGTGACACTGGTTCCTTTGTTCCTAAATACAGCCTCGTGTAAAGATGGAACACTATAATTAAAGGAAATAACCAAAGTAAATTACTATTTACAGCAAATTGAAGTAATTCAGTGCTTATTTTTCAAAATGTGCCTGGCTTGGGCAGCTTCATTTAATCCTGGTTTCAAATATTTCTGTCACAGACACCTATAGGTTGGGTCTGCTAGTAAAAGATGTTTTGAGGACTGACTCCCTGGCTTTACTCATGGCAGCCAGGGAATGTTATAAAACATAGGGCATTCTAAGTTAAAATTCTCACTTTCTCCTGAACATGGCAAGATACTCTACCCAATTTCCAGAGCCAAGACAAAAGGAGGAAAGACAACAAATGCCCATAATGAAAGCACTGAAAGGTGTTTATTTTTGGATTCTGCGTTCCAACCCTGGGACTCTCTCCCTGATGAGATCACTGTGTGAAAAGGCACAGTGCAGCTTTCAGTCCACATCCGTACCTTCTGGTGTGTGAGAAGAAGGTACATTTTGATGCCTCAGTGACCAGATCTCCTTCCAAGTAGTTTGCTAAATTCCCACTGGCTAGGAATAGCAAAGCTGGAAGTGCACTAGATGGAAACCAGGGGCCATGATAATTGTACCAAGGCCTGCTGAGATTTTCCTAACTGCTTCCAGTAAAATAAAAAAGTCCCCTAGTAACAGTGGTAAGTCCCACAAGAAGGAACAGTACACTATGTTCACTCATATATGAATAACACTTATTTTATCACATGAAGTTATGGATCCAGGTGCCCTAATGGAAAGAAGGATTCAACAGATATATCACTGGGTAAAAAAATAGCCATGTTTCCTCAGATATGACTTAACTTGCAGTACTCTCTTATTTTTAAAAGGAGATGTCTTTTGTGAGTAATTAAAATCAGGAAGATTTTTGCTTTGATATCATAGCCTATATAAAGAAGATTCTATGAATTCCATCATTTTTGTTTACATAATCTGGAAGAAATCATTTTAAAGGGCAATGTGATTGACTGTTATAGGATATTATATTGCTATGACAGAACATTGTGAGAAGAAAACCTGAGGGACCAGATTCTGATCTTCCTTATGCTGTTCTAGACTTTTTTAATTACTACAAGCTCAGTTATAATGCTGAATATAAAGCGGTTAATCCTGGCAATTACTAGAAGGTTAAAGCTTTCTGATCCTTTTTACAACTTTCATTTTTAAAGTATTTGGAATATTCTACTATGAAATAAAATCCCATTGATCAGTATCTGACATCATACACATGGGGGAATAATCTGCAGGGGGGAATAATCTGAAAGTCCAGGAGCACAGGAAAAAAATGCAGCTTCAACTGAAGAGAAAAGCTAGGAAAATGTCTCTGTGAGGACTCAAGGTACAACGCTGGGTAACCAGGAAGTGCCATAAGAATGAATTGTCTTGATGCTCACAAAGTGCCATTTTTGAGACCACTGAATGTTAGAAAAAACAGAACTGCAGCTATCAAGCTAGTCTGTGCTTACTTACAGTGTCACTTTAAGATGAAATTTTTTAAAAGTATCTTCAAAATGCCTTGTGATATTTCACATAGGCAGTGGGAAAAAGAAAGTGGATAAGACAGAAAACTCACCAGTCTGAGCTGTAGCTGTTACTCCAGCACCCTTGTGTCAGTGGAAGAAAAGAAAAACAGCGACGATAACATTTCCGAGGCAATAAACCTGCACTTGGATCAGACCAAAGAATCATTTATTCTAGCATCTCATTTCTGACATTAGCTGCCTGAGAAATTTTGGCCATGTGAGAAAGGCGAAGGTAGAGAATGGGAACATAAAAAGAAACTTTGTTAAATCAGACTGCAGGTCCTACCAGTAACCCAGTACGTGGCCTCTAGCACTGGTTATTTATTGTCAGGGATGCAGTGAGACTTCCCCTGGATACCCTCTGACCACTGATGATTCTGCTTTTAGCCAGAAGTATCTTTTCATTCAACAGATGTCAAGCTGGTGGGGTTTTGATTACCCTGAGTATGTCTGGTCATTTTCTGAACCCATCTGAAATGATCATTTTTTCTTTAACAATCTTCCGGCTTCTGGTAAACTTGATTATTATTTTTTTTTTAATCAATATTTTTAATGTTCATTTTTACATATAAAGCCTTCCATGGCTTTATCCTCCACAGATTTTTTTTGTTTGTTTGTTTACTACTGCTAAAAGTCAACTCCATAGGTGCAAATTGCTCTTTTCTCTCCATTTATAAAAACTGTTCTCCTAAAATACATTAAATTTCCCTAATTCAGAGTGAAGCTCACGCTAAGGTGTGCAGTTTTGCCTACCCTCAGACATGGAAGGACTCTGCACTTTTGCACAGCTAAAAGTAAACACATTATTCACAACTGGAGAGAAAGGTGCCATGAAGCCCACCTGAATCATAGTGTGACTGGAGTAGAGCAATGGTGACACCATGGTGGTAAGTGTAGTGTAGAGAGAGAATCCTACTGAGATTTTAAATCTGTTCAGTAGGAGCATGTGTCTTTAAAGTAATATATAATTTGGAAATCTGAGGTATTGTCAGAGTTATATGAGTGGCTGACAGAGATTATGAGCAATCTTGGTTAACAGCAGAACTGCTTTCTCATCCCTGAAAAGCACCAGGTCAAGAGGAATAAAGTGGTGAGTGGATGAAGGGGAGGGACAAGAGGCTGGTAGAGCTCAGAAATAAAAGGTCTTGTTAGCTGTACAAAGAACAAATGTGATATGCAAGACTTTGTCTACATGAAACATCAACAACTTATTTTGACCTTGAATAGAGATGCTTTGAATTGAGTAGATATCTTGGAGGGAATGGTCAATTTAAAAACTAGGAAAAACAATCTTCTAATGCCTTTCTTGTCTGTAGGCTACATGGAAGAAATTAGAGATGCTAATAAAAATTCTAGAAGAATAAAAAAAAAAAAAAAAAAAAAAAAAAAGGTTTTGGCTAATCATTTGTTTTTTGAATAATGTTCCTGGCACAGTGGGAAGTCATTGCATATAAGGCCTCCAGGATCCAAGGTCACTAATTACTGGCACAGTTCTTCAGGATCTCTGAATCTTTCAGCATTACTCTTCTCGAAGTCACTTAAAATACTGCATTTGAAATACAATACTGGCAAAGAAAAATCTGTAAAGTATAATAATTTTAGGGATAATTAATTTTGACTTTACTTCATAATCCCAAACTTTCATTGTTCTGGATCCTCTGCTCTTAGATAACTTTATCTTTCTATATTTATGCCTTTTTTGCCATTCAAAGGCATATGAACCATGAAATGAACTTGGAAAACAAAAAAAAAAAAACAAACAAACAAAAATAAATAAATAAATAAATAGCTTCCTATGGCTACTAAGTCAATATCAAATGATTATATCAAATGATTATAAAGTTATAGTGCTGTTACAAAGCCAGTGAAAGCTAATTTAAAACTTATAAGGTATTGTTCATTAATGTAGCAAGTAATATTCAAGTTTGTGCAATTAGAACCAGTAGCAGAAATCAACCTTTAAATTTACTTGTTCTGAAGACTTTTCATTGAAAATATTTTCTATCTCTGTTTAAGAACTGTGGAATTGTTGTAACTGATAAGGCCTGCACTTCACACAAAGCATTTAGCAATTGGAGAGTAGATGGAAATAATTTCCTTTCTGAGGGAACTCAGCACACAAGAATAACAGTTTGAGAAAAGTTTTTTGAATATTAAAAAAAAAAAAAAAAAATCACAATGAGTTATACATGCAAAAATAAAAGGTCCTTCTGGAGCATCCCAGTTCCCAGTTTCCTTTACTTTCTGAAAAGCATTGTGTAGATTTTATTTTACATTATTGCAAGAACTTTGCCATCTCTATCCAAACATTCAAGTGTTCTGAGAGTCAGCATGCTAACAGGGTAAAAAAAATATTCTGCAAGAGAGGGCTGGAGTACTGTGCTATAGAAGAAAAGAATATTGCATTTTCTTATAGACTTTTCTCTGGATCTCTTAGAACAAGGTACAAATATCAGGAATGGGATATTAGAGTAGAGTAATGCAGCTTAATATTAAACTGACTGAAATGGAATTTTACTAGTTAGTCCATTGAAACTGAAAAATATTCCAAACTGACTGCAGTCGTGTTTTTGTTTTTGTTTTTGTTTAAATTTTATTTCATAGTTTTTCTTTTATTTTACTTCCATGGAAAATTGATTTATTTATTTGTTTTTTTGTTGTTGTTGTTTGGTTGGTTGGTTTTGTTACAGAATTAAATCTTTCAATAGAGACTGTTTTCTGTCAGAAAATCATTTAAGTGGAAAACTTTTCACAACTCTCTATTTTGCTGTAGCAAAACTCAAAACTCAGAAGCATGCTCAAGAAACTTCAATATCTAATCTGCTGTGGGGCAGAATACTAGCTGACTTGTGCTGAAAGCATTTTTTAAAATTGTCATATGATAAACAGAAATATCTGCTTTTGAGCTTTTGTTACTTTTTGAGGAACAACATTTTTTTGTTTTTGTTTTTGTTTTTCAGTTGTAAATAAAAACCATTCAGACTGTAAGCATATTTTGGTATTTCAGTACTGAAAATATGTAATTAGTAATGTAAACCAGTGTTTTAAATACTCCGATTTAAATAAAGCATGAATATTAATGTCACATTTTACTTTAAAAAGTAGAAGAGTGGTGAAGGACAGGGACAACAGCAATGAATCTATATAAGAAAAAAAAAAAAAAAAAAAAAGGAAAATAAGGAGTAGCAAGAATTGACTGCTAGCAAATAGGGTTGTAGTAAGAAGTCATCTTCAGCTTGACTTCTCTGTGACAGGAAAGATGATTGAAAGATGCATCCAAAAGGCAGCAAAAGCCAGGTGGGAGCAAAAGAGAAGTGTTACGGTAGTGACAAAAGGACAAAAAGTGAAAGTGGTGACTATTAGAGAGCCCAGAAGATGACAACGAGCAGAGATGGTGCAGCAAAGTGTATGGTTGATGATAAATGAAACAAAAAACAAACAAGAAAAAAAGAGTGAGTGCACTTACTGGATGGTCAAAAGAAATTAATCAACTGTATTTAAAAAGTCTAAAACCGATAGTCCAGAGAGCTGAGGAATGACAGCCCAACATGTAGCTACAAGGAGCGTTTGATCAAGGAGAGGAGCAACCATTCAGGCATTGAGCAGTAGTGGAAAGGAGGAAGGCAGCAAGGAGCACTTCATGCCCCTGCCTGCCCCTGGCTGTCTGCCATCCCCTGCACCAGGAGGGGACTTTGTGGTATCCAGGGGTGTGTGAGTCAACATGAGCGAGCAGAGGAGGGAAGCAGGTGGAAAGTGACTCCACACTGCAATGGTTGTCACGTAAGATATGCTACCCCATCCCTTCCGGGGGGATTTATTTCTGAAAAGAAGACAAGGAGCACGTTGAGGCTCTCAGTGCAACGGTGCCCGACATTTTGCTTAGGGCTTGAACCTCAGCGATGTCTGAGCCTGAGAGGAGGAAAATGAAAGCATGACGAGAACATGAATTATTAATGCTTCTACATTATTGTACTCAGAAAGCAGGAGCCAGGGAACTGAATGGAGAAGAAAGGGCTTACAATGGGGAAACTGGGAGGCTACATGCAACCCTCAGAGGAGTGAGCTGTGCAGGTAGCATTTTATTATTAATCTTACATCTCTTAAAAAAAAAAAAAAAATGTGTATCCTGATCAGGAGTATAAATGTAGAAATAAAGCATTTTGGAACTACAAATAAAATTAAGATAGCATAAGAAGCAAGAAAGAGACTTCTTGGGTCTCTAACATTTTGATGTGTGAGGACTCATACCAGCAAAGAACTGGTCTGGCCAGCCTCCTTACACTTTTCCATTTGTGGTTTCATTTTTCTTTGTGTGTACTTAATCATAATTTATATGCCCAGCTATCTCCCTTGCCAGGTTACCAGTTAAGCATAGCTAGTGATTTTGAAGACAGTTCTGAAACATTTGCAATTCTATGTGTCTCCTTACATACCTATCTATCATCTACCATACTAAGATAGTTGCATTGAATATCATAGTCTTTCTTCTTTTTCTGAGACTTGCAGACCATGAGTGGGAAGCAAGCCTTCATATACAAACAAGAATTTTTGAAAAAACAGAACATTTGACAAGCCAGCATGCTTTCCTGTCTGTCATGTGACATATTAAACATAGGTTGTGGAGAGGGAATGTGCCCTCATGTTTCTCCAGAGAATTTCTGTGGCAGTAGCTTCCTGTGCATCATCACACAGCAACTATTTCACATCAAGGGAAAAAGAAGAAATGTAATCTATAATATATGTTTTCCACAATAACTAGCAATACAATCAATAACTAGCAATATAGATGTTCCAGTAGTGGCAAGGTCTCAGCTCCATCAGCTGACATTACTAAGAAATACATGCCATGGTTTCCTTCACAAGACAAACAATATTGCAACTACAAATTCTCTGTGTTTCTTACTGGCTTGTTGTAATCTTTATTTTCTTTCACATTTTATTTATCGGTAAATAAAAACATAGACTTTGTGCCATCCTTCAGCACATCTACAAAATTTAACTGAATATTTTAATTTATATCTCTTCTGGACCGCCCCAAGCTCACTAATGAAGCTTCAGGAATGCCTTTTGAAGGAGATATTTAAATACATCTGTGTGCATTCTGTAAATCTAAGTCCTCTTTGGCTATCAGGGTCTAGCATTAAGAGCCTCAAGTAAGAGCTTTTAGATCTCTCATATTTAAAATCAAAGTTCTGTTGATTCAACCACATTACAGCTGATGCCAGTTATTCCTGCACACAACCGGTTGGCCTCATAGGCAATCAGTGCCTAGACAATATGGAATACTTTATAGATGAACCCAGAATTAGTATAGGAAATTAACAAGGGGGCATGTGATCACCAGGCAGGTTGGGTAATGTTTTCTTTTAAAATATTCTGCCTGTGGTTTCTGTGTCAGTCCAAACACAGTTTATAGAGACAAAGGTCCGGAAGGTACCTCAAGAGGTCATCTTGTTCAGCCTTATTTCCTAAAACAAAATCAACTACATTTATGCATTCTTGACAGATATTATCTAGTCTTTGGCATTTTCATAATCGGAGGCCTTTCCATGCAACCTCTTCAACCAATTTATACCTCTGCCTTTACCACAAGGAAGATTATCTTAACATCTTCCTATACATTTCTTTATGAATTTTAAACGCATTACTTCCTGAACAAGCCACCATAAAATAAACATTAATAAATAAAAAAGCAATGTTTCTTTTGTTTCTGCAGAAGGCTTTCAGATATTTAAAGCCTGTTACGTGGCACTCACCCCTTGTCTTCTGTACTTACGAGAGATAGTCACTCTGAACTCCTAATCTGGTATATGCTGTAAATCGTGCATTTGGTTCATTCCTAGCTATCCACATTGTGGGCCTGGATAAAATATCAAGGGCCTCTGCCAGCCTTTATGCCTGTATTCCTTTCCTAGGAGTTGGGTGGATAACAATTGACAGAAGGAGGATAGTGAAGGATGTGAGCTGCCCACAGAGACAAGAAATGGCTGAGGTTAGCAGACAGACTCTGGAGGGAGGAAGCACTTCCTGAATCCTACTGTGTCCAGTTCTAACTTGCAAGAACACAATCCAAGGACAACATGGCACAAATTGCTCTGCCAAGGCCTTAATTTTAAGAGACAAATGCTACTGCTAGACGTTATTCAGTAAAAATAATGAAGAGAGTTTTAGTCTTTCAGAGTAGTGCTCATGCAACAAGTGTTAGCTCCACTGTTTCCTTAATCCACACCAGTGTCATAATCATTACAACTACACACAAACCAGTCTGCCTCACCAGCCTATTTAAAAAAAAAAAAAAAAAAAATCTACATCAAAACTATTATCTTTTTTTTTTCCTGTTTTTTTTTTTTGGTTGGTTGGTTGGTTTTTTCTTTATTTCCATCACCTGTATCACCTGCATTCAACAGACATAAGGAGCACAGAAGGGCTCCCAGAATGAAGAAGGAACCTGCTCCTTGCCCTGCTGGTAGGATCTTGAATCAACATTAGGAGCAAACTGTGACATGTGACATACTCTTCCCCTGTTCAATGTAAAGAGTATAAATATCACACCTCACATCTCCTAGTATAGAATTCTACATATCAAATGTCCCTTCTCAAGTCAGGAACTTAGTGTTGCATGTCCTAGCCAAAATCTTCAATGAACAGGACTTGTTTTGTTAGCCTGAATCTGGATTCACAAAAGCAGTTGGTTATGAGCACAGCTGGCCTCAAGTCCTCCCTGTTTATTATGCACTGCGAGCTTTTTAGTACATTTCATATGTTTGTAGGACAAGGTACCCACTTGGACAGTAGCTTGTACTGGGTTTATATGGCAAGTGTTTTGTACCATGGGGGCTGCAGAGGTGGCCTCTGTGGGAAGAACCCAGCAGCTGCCCCATGTCAGATCAGAGCCAGCTCCACCCAGGTCCAAATGGGACCTGCTGCTGGCCAGAGCCAAGACAGTGACAGATGTTGGTTGGGCCTCTGGGCAAACAGATTTAAGGAAGGGGAAAAACTGCTGCACCACAGCACCTGGGAGAGAGAGGAGTGAGAAGCAGCCTTGTAGCCCCCAAGGTCAGTGCAGAAGGAGGGCAGGAGGTGCTTCAGGCATGGAGCGGAAGTTCCCCTGCGGCCTGCGGAGAGGCCCCTGGTGGAGCAGGCTGTCCCCCTGCAGCCCATGGGTCCCACATGGAGCAGATCTCCACGCTGCAGCCCATCGAGGAGCCCCCACAGGAGCAAGCCCCAGGCCAGAGCTGCAGCTCGTGGAGAGTAGCCCACACAGGAGCAAGGGGTCTGGGGGGAGCTTCTGCCCATGGGGGACCCGTGCTTGAGCAGTTTGCTCCTCGGGGATGGACCCCGTGGTACGGAGCGACGTGGGAGCAGTTCTTGAAGAGCTGCTGCCTGTGGGCAGCCCCCACAGGTTCAGTTCGGGAAGGACGGCATCCCATAGGAGGGACCTTATGGGGAGCAGGGGCAGGGAGTGACCCTGAAGGAGCGGTGGAGAGAAAGCATTAGGGACTGACTGCTGCCCCCATTCCTGCATCGCTCAAGGGCAGAACATAGAAGAGGGTGTATGGGGCAGAAGGTGTTTTTGGTTTGCTTTTTAGTTTCTAACTTCTCTAGTCTGCTAGTGATCAGCAATGAGTTATACTAATCTCCCTATACTGAGTCCATTTTGCCCATGACAGTAATTGGTGAGCAATTCCCCTGTCCTTAACTCAGCCCTTGAGCCCTTTCCATCATATTTTCTCCCTCTTTTCCTTTGAGGAGGGGATGTGAGAAAGTAGCTATGAGCTCAGCTGTCTAGCAGGGCAAATCCACCACATAGCCTTGTGCTGATAAGTGAAGAGGAAACTGAGATTTGGTGTGCATACAAAAAAAAAAAAAAAAAAAAAAAAAAAAGCTGATTTTCGGGTGAAACTAAGACCAAACGCATACTAAGAGTTTCAAGGATCCCATGCCTCAATAACAAATGATGGGTGAGATGACTTGAGATAGTTGTAAGCATCTTTTAGTGCTGTGAGAGGAACATATGAAAATATATAGCAGGAGGATAAGCATAATGGAAAATGAATGGACTGAAAGGAAATCAGAGTTCTGTCATCTTTTCCAGGGTGCTTTTGATTCTGGGTCAAAAATATAAATAAAAGTATGAAGATGTGAAAGCCAAAACCGGATACAAAGGACAAACATTATTGTCAGTGTTTATTGCAAATGTTGTTATTGTAACACAGTTTTTTCGATACAACCATATGCAACTGATAGAAATTAAATGTGATTACCTTTCTGTTTCTGTAACTCATTTCATTCTTTTCTGTTTGAAGAATGTCCAAATGTGGGTAGAAATTAATTTCTTTAATAAATGCTGTACTCTCACTAAATAAATAAATGAATAAATAAAAAAAGTACAGCTACCTTTTCATGTGCTAGCGACTTTTGAGAACCCCCAGAGTCCATATGTGGAACAAGGCTCTGGAGGTATCCAAATACATGCTCCAGTCATTAATTAAATGCATTGTGTTGTTATTATAAGACAAGGTATGATACAGCAAAGATACAGGTCAGGTAAGAAATAGCCAAAAAGTCACCAAACACTAGGCATTATTAAGCATGAGAAGACATCCAAAAATGCCTGAGAAAATCCCACAATATTACCTGTACATACACATATAACATTACAACAATAACAGTCATTTATGATAACAAACAAGTCCAACATGTTTGAGTAGAATCTAGTTTTACCCACAGCATTCTGAAAAGTTTCCAAAACTCCTAAGCCCTTTACCATCATTTAAAATACAATAGAAAAAGCTGTAGCAATTGAGACAAAATACTGTCCTCACTTAGGAGGGAGGGAATGATTTCAGAAGAAATAGAAGTAAAAAAAAAATCTTTAAAGCTCTCAAATTATCAAAGAAAAAATCTGCCTTCCAAGCAGGTTCCTCAGTACCTACTCAGAAACAGTTATTGTTTTGTTTTATTTTGTTTTGTTTTTGCCAAAGGTGATTTTGAAACAAACTGGCAAAGGGTTCTGGAAATAACTCAAGGTTGAATTTCTCTTGATGCTTGCTTGCAAGGTCAATTTTGGCTGCTCCAAAGCTCTGATTCGCATATCCTTCCTCGTAGGAACTTATGCTTACTATGTTCTTGTGCTCTTTTATTTTAATTCAATAAAAACTCCATTTAAAATAGCTGTCTAGATCTATCCGCATATAAATGAATCTGACTCAGCTCTTATGCTTAAACTAGTACTTCAGAAAGCTAAAAGACTTAGTCCAAAAAGGTCTTACATTCGCTGTTGTTAATGTAGGAAAAACATCAAAAATGCACACTACTGTACCATAATGATGTGTAACTTAGTGGAGGGGAACTCAAAACGTTACCCAAAAGCCCCACCAGCATTACTTACACACAGCCCTGGGGAATAAAAATTTAAGAATAAGGCAATATTTGTCCCTGCAGAACTTCATGAGAAACTGCTATGCTCAATGATGTCTCACCATTGACAGCTACTTGTGTTACCTGTCAGCTAGCTAGATTTTAATCTATTTAACATGTTTTATTGACATGGCATAGCAATAGGGGGTTTTGGTGTGTGTGTGTTTTGTTTTTTTTTGGTTGGTTGGTTGGTCGGTTTTTGTTCTTTTGTTGTTGTTTGGTTGGTTTTTTAAAACTGCATGTAGTATACTCTCAAACACATTGTAAATGACTAAGCACCTCACATCTACTAATTCATCATATCACTCAAATTTATCATTACCAAAGAGTAAAAACAAGCTTGTTTAACAGAGATCTATTTTTTATATTGGTCAATATTAATTTCAGTTGGAAATTTTTGTTTCTTTATGAACAAATTCCTCCACTAGGTGTTATTTTAAAGTACCATGACAAGAAATACAGCCTATCATTTCCCAGGCATTTTCGCAAGCATTCTCAGAGTTTCAGTGTAACATAAGCAGCACTTTTTTGTCCTGGATTTTCCCTTAATTTTCTAAGATTTATTGAAAATAAATATGGTTGAGAACATAGAATTTCTTTGCTCATTCTTTCAGGATACTTGCATGCAGGTTTGGGGAATCTGATGATTTGGGGGTTTATTTTATTATTTTTTTCATTGGTAGAGAAATTTTAACCTTCTTGTTTGTAGATTGCAACTTGTACCACAGCACATTGGTATTATACTCTGGCCTACCTAAACATCTAGGCGTGTTCAGTTAGTAAAATTGATTTAGTCTAGCAAATTATGAGGGATAATTTATAAAAAACTAAGAAAAATATTTATATATGTAAGGTCATCTGCCATGGAATCTGGTGAAGGAAAAAATAAAGTATACCCTCCAGTATATGCTCCATAGATCTAATACACCAAGGAACAAAGCAGAACAGGTGATTACAGGATGTGTTCTCTTTAACTCTGAGAAAAGGAAGCAGTGCAACATTATTCAATCTGTTCCTAACACAAACTATTATATATATATATAAAATATATATTGAGGGCATATATATATTCATAGTAAAAATTAAAGCTAAGAAAGAAATGATGATTTACTTACAGATTATTTATCTTTCCTGCATTCTACATCAGTTTTACATAGTTCCTGAACTGAAAAGGTCTCTAGTCACATAAGTTTAGGGGGTCAGACTACTAAAACTTTTGAAAGAAAAGAGTTAAATATGTGCTCAAGTGTTTGCAAAATCAATACCACTGTTGTCAGTTACTGACATTATTTTCATTGAGAAAACAAAACAGAAAGGATAATAAAAATGTTTATTTTATAAGTTAAAAATGTAGTTTGCTGAAGTGTTTTTTTAAACTCTAGGTTAATTGTCATATTCTGCTGCTCTGGTTTTAATGACCTGAATCTCTCTTTTATTCAGTTTTGACTATTTTCTAAATGAAAACAACTTCAACATGGAAAGCAAAGATTATCTGAGAACACTGGAATTGCAGAGAGCACTTGCTCTCTGTTTGTACAATGCTCAACTCTCTATAGCAACAACTAGGATGAGGGCATTGAAATCCAACCATGATGTATTTTTGGTATGAGTAATAAGTTAATATTAAAAAGCCATTATAGTAGCTGATATTTTCCACTTAAAATTCTTGCAATACATTATGCATTATATTTTTATATTATAAAACCAGATTCATAACTAGCCTCTTAGTTAATAAAAAAGAGCTGTCAGAGACTATATCTGGCAACCAACAGTACAATAAATCCTTGTCTTATTTATTAAGGTGTCAAAAGAAATCTTTTCAAAAGAAACCAAAAAGCTTTAAAAAAGGCTTGTGTTTCACTTGATGCAATTTTGAATATTAAGCAAGCTTCAAAATATGAAGACTAAACATGCAAAATGAATCACCAATTAATTTCAATATTTCATCAGTTTTAGTGAAAATATATTATTAACATATAAAAAAAATAATACCGATACACATTTTCAAGAATAAATTTCCTATAACGCAATACTTTTTCCTATAAAGTACTTTCAGATAGACACAATGGCCAATTCAATGGCATCCTTTTCTCCCTATGCATAACAAAAATCAAAACAAATGACATGTGAAATCAGTCTACATACTCTAATAGTCATAAGAGTGTCTTTATTACTGAGTAGGCAGACCTGCATGCATGAAAAGCAGTGAGTCCAGAGACAGAGCTGCAGCAGTGAGTCCAGAGACAGAGCTGCACACCTTTTGACAAAGAACTAATCTACTGCTTTTGTTATTGTCTTTGAGGTTGCAAAATCACTATTTCATGAATTTTCTATGAATATAATAAGTATTATTATCAGGAAAATTACTTATGTTCTGATAGTAAATTTTAAATTGTGTATGTCTTAAAAGCAAATAAAATAAAGCTCTTTGCTCTTTCTCCTAAGGGGGAAAAAAAAAAAGAAAAAAAAAAAAGGCTAGAAATATTGTAAACCTTATTGCATTTCCTTGGATTTAATTTTTTCTGATTTCATGGGGGGAAGGAGGGGAGAATCCCACTAGCACTTGTAATTGCATAAATGCTACAGAATAAAATAAAGTAAAATAAAATAAAAAGGAAAGGATGAATAAAATAATTCAAACAGTGACGTTTACTACCTGGACCATATTAGCGTGCTGAAGATTTAATTTGCATGAGATAACATTAAACATAGAGGAAAATGTAACTAATGCCCAGAACAGCTTATAGATACATAGCTCAACTATCAGTAAAAGAGTGTGAATAAGTAAAAATAAGGAAATTATTATTTAAGGTCTTCATATTGAAAAAAAAAAAAAAAAGTCATTTTGAAGGTGTTACTTTTCATCTTCACTTAATTTCCTTTCCTCCTGTCTTGCATTACTTTTGTAGTGTTGAAGTTTGCCTCCTCCAGCAGATGATCTAAGCATCTTGTAGACACACATTTTGATCCATTATAAAGTTCCATGCACTTTATTAGAAATTAAAGTGATATTATGAATAATATCAAAAGCAGGGAAATCTCAACACTTCTAAGAGATCAGCCATGGCATACTTCTGAATCACTTATAAGATTACTTATTCATCATGTCTCTATTGAATACAATAAAAAATAAGATGCATTATGTTAGAAAGCATTTTATTGTCTTCTCCTGTAACTCATTTTATGCCTAAACCAGTAAATGGACTTCTTTCTAATGACATAGCCATGTTATTATCAAAGTGCACATTGTACTACCCAAGATGAAAGCAGTATGTTTGGAAATCCAATTACAAATTCTTTCAATCAAAAATACTGTGAATGTATTTGAATATTTTGGACCTAAAAGAATTAAAATTACAGGTATGCTGTGTATTTAACATGTAGCTGCTTTTTCAATTTTTCATTTATTTCTAGGTTCACCTGAAAAAAACAGCTAAGTCAAATTCAAGTAACTTTGGCAGTTCTGAACATAACATTACTTTTCCACAACAGGAAAAACTATTCACATTTTGCATATGGTGCCCATGAATAAAACACTTGAGACACTAACTGTTCAACTCAGAATTTGAAATTTATCTGTCACTGTCAGGAATGGTGATTCTGTATTGCACAAATCAAAGGAGAAAATGAAGAAAAGAGAGAAGGAATGAAGGAAGTTTGCTTTTCTTCAAATGCCAACATACTAAATTAAAGCTGAAAAGAACACCTATTTTAAGAAGCAAATGTGTAAAAATAACAAGTTGAATTACTTAGGTTTCAGCTTCATATGACTGCCATATCAGCATTTTCAGTCTTAGAGAAAAAGATAAAGCTTTCTACCTGCCAGCCTTGCCAAATTCAGACAGTAGATACACAGGCCACACTTTTTTTTTTTTTTTTTTCTGATTAGTAGCATTGTTCCTTCAAGCCAGCTTAGCCCCTACATTACATTTCTTCAGCTCCCCACATTGTTTTCTATTTAGACCCATGGTAACACATTTAAGTCAATTGCTTCTTGAAATAGTTCGTCCTATCACACATAAAAGGAAAGAAAACTTTTGTGAAGATAGTAGCAGACTGTCCAGTCACTTCTCCTTTCATATTCCTTTCATACTCAAACTGAGTATGAAGAAGTTTTTTTAGGTCATGATTCACATCATCTACTTTAGATGTCATTTTTAAAAGAGCATGATCTTATCTCCTGGAGATGCACATTTCTCTCCTTTATTAGGAGATAAAGATGAGGAATCTTTCAATGACTCGCCAGCAATGCCTCCCTAGGCCCCTCAGAAAAACTGCTTGCTTTATTATATGACTGTTTCAGCTGAAGTCCTATCATGGGGCAAGCACATGAGGAGGATGTAGTAGAAGCAATGAGGAGGGAAAATACAAGCTTCTCTTTCAAAAGTTTGGATTTCTGTGAAAAAAAGAAAAAAAAAAAAAAGAAAAAAAAAAAAAAGAGAGACATTCAGATCACAGGCTCCTTTATCCTCTGAAAGTGAATACTACTTTGGATGGTCTAAAAACCATCTAAAGATGTATGGTCTATTTGCTACCTTACAAACAAAATAAAATATAACATAAATTATAACAAAACAAAACAAAAGGACCTCTTTTAAGAATCATAAATACTTACATTTAGGACAGGTTTCCAAACTGCAAATCTCTTGTGAAATATCTGTCACTTCTGGTGGCACTGTGTAAACCACAAAGAAGCCTGAAGTTCCTTCCACATGTTCTGCCTTCAAAATCTTCCACATTTTCTGCCACCAGCATCGACCTCCTTAGACATTTCCTTTTCACTTCAGGGGAACTGTTATTAACTGATCCCATTTAGATTTGTTCACTTTTAGGATCCAGTACTACATTTCCTTGCCTGATCTGAGAGGAAAATAATGGAATAACCAGGGTATAAGAGTCCTCTGATCACTCCCAGTGTAGTTTACCTCAATTTCCTCAACAGCTCTACACCTCATGGCTTCCCTAGTTTTTCATAATCATTTGTGATAGTAGTTAATCCAAATAACAGTCTGCTATAAATTTTGTCATCCTTCTATTTGCCAGCCTCTCCAGTATATTAACAAATTTGTTAAAACAAAACTGACCATTGTATTCAATGCTTGGCACTTCCTTGTTAACCTTTTGCCATCATGGAAATGTGCTATTTTTACTAGTCAGCTTAACTGATGTTCAACACAAGTAATGTTGTTTTCATAGAACTAGTTTGTCCCTTTACCAACATGCAATGGGCCTCTCAAATACTAAGGGAAAAATAGCTGCTGCTGTGAGAACCAAACAAATCAAAATCTGAAAACTTTTTTTTTAAAAAAAAAAAAAGAGGTCAAGGTGGGAAGGGCATGCAATGCATGCAATGTAAATTCATACTTCAACTTTGCACTCTCCAAGAGCACTATCTCAAATTTTTCCCTCTCTTTATTCACCCCCAATAGAAGCCTACCAGAAAGTCAACATCACCAACCTCTGATTAATGCAAAAAGAGTTATTATGTTGCATACATCTCAAAGATTTTTCACTCAATGTCTGCTTTCTTCAGAATGTAAAAAACAGTTACATGGTTGAGGGAAAATGCTGTTTGGATGGACCACTCATCTCCTGAATTTCTCTACTTCAACATTCTCTCGAAAGCTGCTGCATCTGGCATAACTGTGGGGCTTAGGCTGGTCATTAAGGAGCAGGATGGGAGTCACACGTGTAATACAATATCAAGGTTCTCTGATGGAGCATACACAGCAACAACACATTCTGCATTTTGTCTAGTTCTAGCCACCACATCTCAGACAGTAGCTGAGGAAAAGACTTCACAAATATAATTGGATGCTCCGGAGGAATTTCATATTCTACTTGAACAGCCCATAATGACCATCCAAAAATCAAACTCTGCTGAGGACAAAGATACGTGTGATATATAAAGATTTTATTCCAGTGCCCTTTGTAAATTATTTTTATTTTAGTAAAAAACATTCCTCATATGCTGCTCAATTGTAATGCCATTCTTGCATGAGCTGTATTTGTGAGTCAACAGTATTTCTACTATTTTTCAGTATCTGAGCAACATAACCAGTAAAGCATCATTGGCTCCACTAGAGAGAGCTCTTGTGCTAACATAATTATATTAATAAACATAATTACTTATTTGAAATCAGTGAAATTATCTATGGAGGATGATGTTTTATGCACAAGAAGGGGTAGCAGGATGTGGAGCTGGATGACTAGTGTTTCTATGACTTAACTAATACATGCTACAAGATGTTCCCTTTGTACTCACCTTTGGAAAGTGTTTACATAGAATGTTTTCTATTCCATTAAGACCTTTTCAAATTACCCTAGCTGTGGAAAGAATAAATAAATAAAATAATAAAGAAAAAGAACAGTAAAGTCACAGACTGTAGCCTGTAACCAAATTATGCTCTACTAATGAACATTTGCAGCTTTCTAGACTCAACGGCCAGTGCTCAGCATAAATTCAGCTATTTCGAACTAGAGTAAATATAATCCTACTGTAATTCCAGTGAGAATAAGCAACTATATGAGGGCATAATTCAGTTCAAAGTGCTCAGGTGGGTTCTTCAGAGTACTTGATGCACATAGAGCTATGGCAGACAGGAGCTGGAGCCCTGTGCTGGAGTATTTCAAGGGAAAACACACAAAATATTACCAGGGAAGGAGTAGGAAGAGATTAGAAAAGTTTTGACCTAATCCCAATGGAGTTCATATTTTAGCTCTAATCATTCATCTGTCTTAATCCTACAAAGTGGCTTAACGGAGAAGAAAGGACAGAGAACTGCTGAAGCATGCACAGAAGGTACAGGGAGGACTATTGATTGAAGGAATAAAGCTTTCTTTTTTACTCTGTTTACCACTTCAATTGTCGTATCTAGTTTTATGCTTTCTAATTTCAATTTCGTTTAAAATGTGAAGATTGCTATTGCTGTTTTTATGGGTATTTTGGGAAGAAGAAGAAATCAATCATATCCTTACTTACCTGAAGGATCCTGAATATTCAGTAATACTTGGTAAAGTACTAGATTTAAGATCTAAGACTTCACATACATGGTCTAAAAAAAAAAAAAAAAAAAAAAAAAAAAAAAAAAAAACATGTTTTCTTGCCATAAAGCCTTAAATTCCATCTAAGTGTCTCCAATAAATCTGTAACTTTGTGATCAATAACTGGGCAGCATTCTATCAACAGAAGCGTTAAATTTCCAGTGCACTTTATTTCTCCCTCCTTGTTGCCTTCATCATTGCTTCCCCAGCTCTTACTTGCTGAATATCCTTGAGATGAAAGGCAGTTTAACCCATCCCATCCCATTCCATTCAAGCTGTTAGTTGTTCAGCTCCTACTAACCTAAATGAAGACTTTAGGGAGTCATCATATCACAAGCCTGTCTTCAAACTTAGATACGCCAGTGCTTTGGGTATCTTATTTCCAATCGAATCTACTATGTTCCCCTAATAGGTACAATCACTGTAAAACAAGCTCTCTTACATTTTAACTGAGTCATTAGAGATTTCTTCAGTGCATTGGCACAAAATACAAATTTATTTGGCAGATTGCATCTGCTCCTGTTTCCTCTTTTAAGAAACACTAGTAACCCAAATCACATACATGAGTCCAGTACTTTTAAAGGGTGTTTTTTTTTTTTACAATCTAGTATGCAAAATTATAACATTTTTCTTTGCTCTGCATATGAACATAAAAGAATGCAATAGTCAATTACGTACATCCGTTCGATAAAAAAATCAGTAGTCACTAACATCTTTAGTTTGCACAATGAGGACTTTTCCTCAAGTATCTGCTGAGATTCAACATTAACTTATATTCCTGAAATATATATCACAGGGTCTTTCATTTAGGTACCTGTTAGTCTGATGAGTTCTTCTAACCTACAGATCAGAACAGAAAATCCACACTCCTTTTTTCTCTGTTTCTACTATGCACTAAGCTGCAAAATCTTGTTGCTATGTGAAACTAGCAGTAAAGATCTTTGTGGAAAACAACCCATGACACATACCGTACATGAGTTACATTAAGACAGCTACCTAATCACAGAAATCCAGGTCATATATCTGCAGCTGTTATACATAGCTAAGACGTATGGATAATTTCTCTCTCCTTCACAGGGTTTGTTTGCTGATGGTTGTTAAACAGAAAAAATTTGCAACTTAGTTATTTCATATAGGAGTTTTTCACCTTAAAATTTTTAAGTGCTAAGCAAGTTACATTAAACAGTTCTATCAAACGTAACTTGATGGAGAACTTCAGATAGATTGTTATCCACCAGAATCAAGTGTGTGAAGTACAGGTTTATTATTCATTCTTCATTTTCCAGTCCTAAGTAATTGTTCTGGGTAACTTCAGAGTTAAAGAAATTCAGCCTGAGCAGTCATTCAGTGCTTGGAAATGTGAAATACTGCCAAAGAAGGCAACTCAATAACAAAACACACTCAAAGGCAGCTATCCTTTATTTTATACAGACTAAAATCCTTATTTTGTGCGTGTTAACTAGTTTCCTTAGAGCTCCCTCAAAATTCACTGCAAGAATCAAAATGCTGGTACAGAGCAGCCAGTCAACTCTCTTCCAAAGAGACCATAGAGCAGTTAAAATTGTTCCAAAACTGCTAAAGAAAAATGCTGATACCCTATTTGATAAAAGTGAGTGCTCAGCCTCTTCCAGAAGTTTGTAACACTGTCATCCTTTATTGAAGATAACGGTAGGAGCAATGTACAATATAGAATATTAACAACATGTCAATTCTTTCTGTTTCAGACAATAAAACATTTTCGGGCTTTGGGTTTTTTTTTGTTTTGTTTTTGTTTTTACATTGTGAATTATAGTTTATCTTGGTTTTGTCACTTTTTTGAACAGCTGCTAAGGCTGAGAAGCAAGCTGGTCTTTTTCTGATAATGGTGTTTGAGAGTGTCCTTTCCTGAGTTAGGGAAAAGGATTTAGTCCTAACACAGAATAGTTAATTGATTTCATTGTGTGTTATGTAGATTGTAAAATAAATCAAATCACATTTCAGTGAAATGCATTTGTATGTTTGAAATAAAAAAAAAAATGAGTTAAGTTTTTACTGCTGGGTTTTTCTTTTGTTTTATTTAGTTTTTTGCTTTTTGTTTGTTTCTTTGTTTGTTTTCACAGCAGGTTTCAAAATCTTAGTAAAACTTACTTTGAAAACTAGTGGCAGTGAAAGATCATTTGACATAAGCATAGCACTTAATGAGCTCTGAGACACACACATTTTGATATTTAAAATACCATATTTTTAAAGTTAAAATTGTGTGCTATGTATTTATAATGTGAACTAGATACAAAAGAGAAAATGTATTGGAAAGATTTGCTGAACCATTTCTGTATTTAAATGTTCATCAAACTGTTAAAAATAATCTTCATTTCTTTTGAGTGTGAGTAGGCTGAGCATGCCATGTCATCTCTAATGGAAAAGTCAGGTCTTTTACTCAGGTATGATGCACTTACTACTGAAAAAAACATGATGATCTGTCTCTTTTTATAACATATTATTCAGATAATGCTAAATAATTAAGTTATTTAGAATCTAGAAACTTGTGACATTATGAAAGTAAACAGAGATGGTAATAGGAAAGGATTTGGAATATTTTTGCTTAGATTTTTACTATCAGTGAAGATTTCACAGAAGTTAGAAAGCCAAATAATTTTCAAAACTGTTAAGATTTCATTTAATTAAACACTGGTATTCTATCATGATGTTCTAAGAACATTATTGCAGAAAAGACAGTGTAATCACAGATCAGAATTAATTTCCAGGTCCTTTATTTCTGATGTTACTTCACTCTGTTGTTTATAATTTATAGATGACTTTACTATTTAACTACAGCCATTACCTTATCATAGAGATAATAGCTAATAAATAAATAAATAAATAAATAAATAAATAAATAAATAAATAAATAAAAAGAGCTAGGGCAGGATTTGACTCTGGATCCTGTAGCATAACTTCCAGTGTTTATGGTAGGTGTTTACACATGAGTCAGGGGTCAGGGGACTGGAAGGTGCTCAATTCCCTCTGAAGTCAATGGAGATTCAACCCACACAGACAACCATATCGGGAGCCACAAGGCAGGTTCCTACTGCTTCATTCTGCCTGGCCACCAGCAGCTGCTCCAGAGGGTCATGAGTCTTCCCTACAACCTGTGCTAGATCTGCCATGTCTTTTGGACAAAGATAATGCCCACAGCAACTCTTATGACACCTGATGCCTACAGTTAGGCAACTGAATCAAGTCTGAGAGCCCCACTGACTCTGAAAGGAGTTTAGATATTAGCTCACATGTGAGCACCTTGGCTATCAATAGATACTTTTTTTTGTTATCTGAATCTCAATATGAATCCCACCCACAGCCTGGTCCAGCACACGTGCTTTCTTTAAGAGGAATCTAATTGTTAAGGACTCTCCTAACTTAAATGCTTAATTATAACTGGCCCAGCAGAAACCATTTGCTAAAATGCCTCACAACCTAAAGTCTTGACACTACAATACTTTTTTACACATGAATTTTATTCTCACTTTTTTGTATTATTCTCAATTGGACCTTCTTAAACCAACATGAATTTCCTGAAATTAAAAAACCTTCAGCTACTGCATACTGCTAATGTAATGTTCTCTTTCTTATCACCTTTCCTCTGTGGTCACTTCTTGATAAAACAATGCATGTCTCACTTTTGTACTCCTTCCCATAAACCAATTTTGTCTCCCATCGTTTCCATCTAGATTATTTTTGCTGTTCACTAAATTTCTCCCAGGGTCTTTTTAGTAATGTGAAATTCAGAACTGAAACAATATCAGCTGCTGCCAACAAAGCTGCGTAAATTGTTGTTTATACCTGGGAAGACTTCCAGGGCAGAAAACGAAATGCAGGAATTAGAAGTGACAAAAAGCTGATGTACCAACTATATTACAACAGTCTGTGCTCTGAAACGTTGTCTTTCCAAATTGGTAATGTCTATATGAAAGTCATTTTTATTCCTAAGAGGAATAGATTGCGTTAAAAGTAACTAGTATTTTCTGTCTGTGGGAAATCCACTAATTAACCTTTATTCTATTCAGAGAGAATTTTCCCATTTTCCTTCAGTTTCATTGAATCCCATAAACTGGAATTATCTGGTGTGGCAAAAAAATACTATGTTCAATCACTGCCTTGTGATCTACCAAAGGGTCCAAGTAAAATTTCTAAATCTTGAAAATAATTTATAATTCAAAGCCTTATGTTCAAAAATGAGTATGAATACCATTATTTGGACACAGAAACAGGTAAACAGATGCCTAGTGAATTTTTTTTAATTGCCTAATTTCTTTGGGAACAAAGAAGCCTCCAGCTTTTGAAAATCCCAGTAAGCACTAATAGCCCCATGAGATAATGTACAATACTACCATTTGAATCAAAACGTTGCTATTTCCAAAATAGAGATTCTCTGCTATTTGGTTATGTTAAAGGAGCTACTGTAACTGGACTCTTTGTCTAGCTATATTTGGCTAAGATGTACCTGTCTTAACTCTGAAGAGAAGATCAATGTACTTTCTTCGTATTTCTAGATCTGAATATTGCAATGAAATCTATCTCAAGCCACATTTTTCTCAGACTGAAAACTAATACGCATATCAGGCATTATTTTGTTTTGGATGCACTCCCTACTCCTGTTAATGGGCTATAGGATCTACTCCTAGGTGTATTTTTAAGACACTGCTTTTCATCTGAGCAGACCTAATTTGTCTTTTCTCTCTGAGACGTAATATCTCAGACACCTGAAATACGTTCCTGCATTTTGGACCTGTGGACACCTTTGCTCTCAAACAGAAGAGCTACAGTCATCATTTTCTCATGACAGACAACTTCTCTTTGGAGTTAATATCCTCCATTGGCCCAGAATAACTAGAGCCTGTGACTTCCTTCTTTTTAAGGTGAACCTAGAGTAAAAAATTAGCTTTAAATCTGCTCAGTTCTGATTTCAAAAATACCAGCTGATGGTTGTTTGTATATGCAATGACACAGGAAACAGGTAACCACTTTGGCTCCGTCACTATTCTGTACTGCTCTCCTCATGTAAACAATAGTGCTAATATTGGAACTCTTGTTAAAAAGGAAAATGATTAATGAATGCATCTATTAATTATTTGAAAAAAAGGAAAAGTCCAAGGTGACATATTTACAGATGTCAAAATAATTTAGGTTACTGAAAACCTGACAGAATTGTGTGGAATTCCAGAGGCACTTAAAAAGATAGACTGCACAACCTGGCTGCAGTTAAAACCCCGTGTTAACAAAGGCATGCTAATGTACAGTGGAAGGTAAACCATTCAGCATGATCTAAGCTGCTGGTACACCTTCATGAGCTCTAAGTGAACTGTAATCATTTGGGAGTCAAGCACAGGAGACAATGAGTTATTGTTGGCAGCCCCATTAACATATTTTTTTAATTATTTGTGGATCTGGGAGACTAAATTTTAAAATACATTTAAAATTTTGGATTAAAATAATACCTTAAAATGAAACAATGCCATAAACAATATGATTTGTATTGTTCATAAACCATTTTATTTCCTGGCACACTTTTCCTCTATCATTTCTATAATTTATACATCTTTTTAATGTCTGTTTTCAAATCTGATTGTAAGATCTTCCAGGCAAGAGCTCAGTATTTGTGCAGCATGCAGCCCAACAGAACCTTACATAGCCTAAAGGCTTGTGGACACCAACAAACAAGTTAACACATTGCTAAGGACCAGTTTTGTGCTTTCATTTGAAAGTTGTGCTAACATAACATAAATGCAAATATAATAACAGATTTTTGAAGATTTTTGAAAAGAAAGTTTTTGAAGATCAGGATTATTTCTGTTGGAGTGGAAACAAAAGCAATAAATATAATAATGCATGCTAAGTAAGAACACATTGTGAACTACATTTCCTCATTGAAGAAAACAAGGAAATAGCCAATAAAATTAAAGGAAATTAATAAATAGCCAATAAAGTTAAGGGAAAATTAATGACCTAGAAAAGGAATTTCATCCTTTCCTTGTGTGAAGGGAAGCAGAAGAACTCAATGTGATGGCATACAATTGAGCTCAACAGCTCAAAAAATGAACAGGATGGAAGGGTGGCATTCAGTTGCCTCAACATGGCATACAGAGGCATTTAACATGTTCTAATGTATCCTTAGAGAACTATGTGGCATATATGATGCAAAACCTACAGGAGAATTGCACTGTTCTGAAATCAGGTGGAGACACGTTGAGACACTAAGGACATCTCCATGGAATAAAACATCCTTAAGAACAGAAACCTTTATTTCTTCAGTGTACAAACCAACAAATGGCTGACAAAAATGAGAATAAATAATTACTTTCAAAGACTATTTTTATAGATATGCATGTGATTGGTAGATAGTGGTCAGCATCATAAACAGGCTGCCCTTGTAATAGCACAGAATCCTTTTACATGATTTCTTGGGTTTTCCCTAGAACCCTATAGGGGTTGCTCTAAACTGGCATTTTTTCTTACTTACAGCATAATATGATTTTGCCTGATTTGATGACTGCAAGTTGGACAGTTATTTTTCCAAAAGGAAAGTTATCTTAATGTTGACATCAAGGATTTAGGAGCAGATCTCTTTTCAATATGCTCAGCAGACTGAAACATTATCCTACATCACTATCAGGAAAATAGTTTTAAGTTCTAGCTACAGCAGAGGCTTAAAAATTGAGTGAGAGATCTCTGTCCCAGCTAGCAAAGTATTTCTCATGGTATAATATGTTATTGCTATTTGTATAAAACTATGGACTTGAAGACATAGATGTGAAGTCACACATCTATTTCTTGGAGGCTGGTGTCTCAAATTCTTAGTTCACAGCCCTCTGGTGGGTTGAATATCAGAAGTATGTATCTTTCCCTGCAGACTTTACACAGTCAGAAGCCTGGTCAGAATTTACCATGACTATCTAGGTGCCCATAATAACAGGGAAATATGGAGGAATGTACTGTAAATACAGCTTCTTCTCTGGTTGCATTATCAGACAGTAAAATATGAGGCAATTTTAAGCTTGAGGATTTTTCCCCTCAACTCGCCATTCCAAGTGGCAAGAAGATAGTGGCAAATTATATAGTCAACCCAACCTGTATTTGTGAACTTAAAACTTCTTTTATTTTTTTATAGCTGAGGTCTATCTTTAACCCAAATTTGACATTGTCTTCAAAGGAGATGGAAAATCCTTTCAGAAACGGATCTAGGGGAAGTCACCAGGGAGTACTCTGACAGAAAGAGGAATTACATTTTCTGTCTTCTGGGTAGTGGCAGCTTCTGGCCTTTCTTTTAACATGACCTCAATCTGGCCTATCTTGTATTGACAGAAAATATATTATCATCCTGATTTCTCCTAATACAGTAGCCTCAATTCTTTTGTTATTAGACATTAAGTGTAGTTTTCTGATGAGTGTCATCAGGCAAGAATCGCAGCATGAAAGTAACACATGGCAAGATCAGAACAAGCAAAAAATAATACTTTATACCGCGCATATACAAACATTGGAACTTTTTGCTGGAGGATGCTTCAAATGCTAAAATTCAAAGCAATTCAAAGAGGAATAATAAAGATTTATGCAGAAAGACAAAAAAAAAAAAAAAAAAAAAGACCACTAAACATAAAGATATCACCTTTATCATAGGCCCTGATCTGAGAATGGCTGGAACCTGGGAGAACATCTTGCTTCGTCACTATATTTTAGCATAAGGATCCTCTATGAACATCTCAGAAACAAGCTGTAAATGGACCTTTGATCTCTTGTTACAGATTTTATATTTATTTAAAAAAATAATAATTTTCAAAGCTTCTCAGAATTTAGAAAGTGAGCACAAGTTTCAGGTAAAAGAGTTGAAGGTATATTTTTCAAATGAAAGTGTTTCACAAAACCATCTTACCAGAGGTGTTCTCTGTTCCCTCTGTTTCCCTTTTGTGATCAACACTTGCCCTTTTTTCTTTCTTTGTCCATATCCTTTTACACTTTGATTTGTAATTGATCTCTTCCTGAAAGCACTTATTACTCACATTGTAAATCTTTCATTGTTTGTACAAGCCACGTGTGCAGTCAGGACTTAACTCTCTGAAGTCCTGTAGGTATCACAATTTGCATAGCAAATGATTGATAGTGACAAAATGTGATATCGTATTGACTTTCTTTTTCAAACTGTGAAGTGTTCATGCAAGAGCTTTGAGGAAAAATATTTGGGTTGAAAACAACAACAAAAAAAAACAGTCTTTTAATAACTACCTCCGTGCTTCAGCAGTGCTGTTATTGTTTGGTAACAGAATCCCTGAATTTAGGGAGAGGTGATAAGCATTGCTTACAACAAGAAAGTGCAGTGTCTTTGCCCAGCAAAGTCTTGCGACAGGAGAATCCATCTTGATATCTTTATAGGAAGGGCAGATAAGGTCTTACAGATATTCTGTGAAGACTTCAAAAACTGGAAAGCCTGATGTTCTCAGAGTTTAGGCACAACCTCACAAACAAATATATTTTTTTATTAAAAATTGCATCAATTTCTGTAAAAGACTTGTACATGATTTAGACCCCAGGGAAGAAAACTATTTTCACCTAGTTTTTTTTGAACTACAAAATTAAAATCAAGATTATGAAAGAGTTTCAAGAAATAATATATATATATTGTTATATCACTGTATAAATCTAAATTGAACCTATGTGCTGAATACTATGCACAAGTCTGACCTCAGAAAGATGAAAAATGTAAAGAGAGGAGTAAGAATCGTTGCAATGATTTTACATTAGATATAATGGAGAAGGGAGAACTGAAAGAGAGTATGACATATCCATAAAATTGTTGAGGGTCACGGAGAAGGTAAGGAGGGTAAAACTGTTCACGGTCTCTCAGTAGAAAAACTGGGAGATGTCAGCTGAAGTGGGCAGCTCTCAGCTTCAAAATTCTCTAAAGGAAATGAATCACAGATTATATTTGACCTCTGGAGCTCCCTGCCATGGTTGCTGTGAAAGCTAAGGGACTGCTCCAGAAAAGGTACAACCTTCCAAGGATAAAATCACAGAGAAAATATTAATCCAAACCAACATCAGATGTTAGGAAGCAGTGAGGACTGGGGGGCCCCTGGAAGCCCACAGCTCCCCAGGTCCAGCAGGTCAGGGCCTCAAGAGCCAGGGCCAGTCCCACCACTTCTAGACAGGGATACAGTAACAGGAGGTAATTGCAGCCCAGGGCATTGGGCACCTCCCTGAGGACAGGTCAAGAGCAAGCAGAACATCAGCTCACATGTGAAGCTCAGGATCAGCCCCAGTGACTGTTACCAGGACTCTGTCATCTTGGAATTAGAAAGTCCTTGAACCACACATGATGGAGTTTGAGAGATTATTCTGGAGAAAAATCTGTGTCCTTCTCCAGTTCATACTCCCTCAGCAGTCAACTTCTGCCACTGTCATAGTCAGGGACACTCCAGGACTTACATTGTATTCTTATCAAGAAAAAAAGTCAGAGATGGGACAGAAGTTGAAAGCATGACTCGATCCTTTGATTAGGAAAGGCATCAACAGAACTACACATCAGAGGGAGCAGCCAGAATCATCTAAACAAGATTTTTTTCCAGATGGAAAAGACTGCCTTTATCTGGCACTGGTGCAGTAAAATGTTAATTTTGCATACTTTTAATGCTGAAGTAGTCAGTTGGCTTAACCAGGGTGAGGTGATTAACTAGAGTGTGAAAAGGTACAAGAAAGGGAAGAGAGCTTCTTAAGTTGTATAATGAAGTTATCCATCACATTGCCACATAGGACAGCTCTTTTACACTTCAGTATAAAAATCGGCTGGCTGTAGAGATATGATTTTACCTGAAGGTAAACAAATTAGTAACTCACTGAGATGACTGTAAGTTCTTTTCTATGGGAAGAATTATTTATTGCTAATTCAGTCTGTCATAATCTCCTACACCTCTTTTCCAAAGTCCATCTGTATACAGCTACTGCTTACTTCTCACATCGGTTAAATAACAGTGCCATGGTCTGGAGGCAGGGAGCACAAATGACTCTCAGGTATCAAGGTCTATCCTGAACAACTCCACAACCACCTTCTTCAGACCAGAATGTCCAAACCCAAAAGAAGGGAGTGTGGATGTAGAATAGGAAACAGAAAGTAATTACCACAAGAAGATGATTAACCTTTGCTTTCAAATTTTTTTTTTATCTCAGAAAAAAATAAAATGTCTCTTCCACCCCAAAGCAGACATCAGAATAAACTAAAAAATAAAAAATAACAACAAAAAACTCCCTCACATGAAGCTAATATAGCAATAATTAGCAAGGGAGGCATATCTAAAGCCACTATCTCCATTATGTAATTAGAAAATGAATTACTGTACTGTTCAAACATTTGCTTGAATACAAAGCCTGAAATAGAATGTGTATATTTATACATGTTTTAGCAGCCACTTCTTGAAAGGCTTTACAAAACCTGTCCCTGAGAGAGAGAAGAAATTCCCCCCAAATATTCTGAAGCAACCATGAAGAAATAATTCTTTTTCTCCAGAACTGCTCCTAGGGAAAGTGAATCAAGGGCAATTTCTAAGAACATTTCTCCCAACTGTTTCATAACCTAAAAGGAAGAAACCTTCATTTAAAAGGACAATGGTGTGCTCTGAATCTAACCTAATCCTGACACCTTCAGGCTGAATAAACGTATGTTGTCAGAACACATCTTGGAACTTCTCCATAGAAGGAAAACTTCATTCTTTGTTATAGAGGGGTTGCTGGTCTAAAGGGCATCAAAACTTCTGCATCATCTGCTATGAAGCAAAGCAGAGGCATCAGTTCTGTGCTTTCAAGTTGATAATTACACTGTTCAATTGGCTAAACATGCCAGTGCTTCAAAACTGCTTCCTGCTACCAAAAAAAAAAAAAAAAAAAAAAAACACTAGGAAACAGTTTCCAGAGTAATCTTTTCAAACTATGGTAAGGACCAACCAACTAAGAATGAGTTTTCCAGAGAAAGATATTTTCTGAACAGGAAGGAGGTGCCAAAATAGAGAAGGTTAGTTTGATTGTTCTTCAGGACTGTAGGAAATCTAAAGACACTGATGAAAAGGAATCCTTTATTACAAAGTCTAATCTGATTGTCAAAGTAGGCACCTACACTTACAAATACCCTTTAACATTTAACAAATATCCTAATATATTCCAGCCACAGGGCATGAAATATATTGTTACATATTGTTCCTATCAAAATGGAAAGTGTAGTTTTGGGAACCGTTTATGTAATGAACAGTGAATTAGTACCAAAAATTCTGTGGTTAGATTGCCAGTCATTTTGCTTTTTATGAAAATTATCTGTGCTCTAACATAATAGATAAACTCAGAATATAGTTGTGTATACAAGAAGGAAATTAAATAAACTCCCCTGGAAATAAGAATTTCTGTATCTAGAGAAACTGGAATATCTAGAATGGTATTGCTGTGTCTAGACAAAATAAGGTCTAATAGTCAGGGACTACATAACCAACTGACTTATGACAATGTCTTTGTCAGCTGGTGAAGGTAAGCCTGTGTCAATCATATTTATACAAAGCCTGAGTTAGCAAATACAAGTGTAAGTTAAAGTAGTCAGAAATCTCCACTACCTGGTCTATTTACTGAATTTGTATCATTGTAGTCCATGCTACTATGGCGTATAAAAACAACCTAAATTGCAGTAAACATTCAAGAGATTTTCTTAACTTCCCCTCTAGGAGTTTTTTGTTATCTCTAAAGTGGGCAAACAGATCTCTCTAAGGTTCAGATTAACAACAAAGATTTAGACAATTTCAATGTAAAAATATCAAGCATTAAAAGAGACAGGAATACAATTTCCACTTTTTGGTCTTCTCGTTAAGTACATATCGTTGACCTCATCTCATTTATTTCCACTCCTAGGACCTCCCAGCTACCACTCCCAGCAGTAGCCAGTACCAGTGCCATCCATTAGTAGCTTAAAGGTTTTAAGGGGAAGTGTTGTTTTTTGTTTTGTTTCCTATCTTGCTTCTTTAAAGGAGAAATTTTTATCACAAGTTGATCTAATTTAATGCATCAGGAAACATGTTGCAAGAGCCTTTTACTTCTACATCTAGCATCTTAGTCACAAGTTAGGAACAATTCTTACTTTATTTCTGTAACAACTGTTAAATGTCTAAATAAAATTTCCTTCCTAAACGTGACTTTATGCATGCCTTTCTGCAAACCTTGGCATGAGGAAATGATTTCCATCCCTTGATATATAAAAGAGTTAAAAACTTTCTCCAAAAAGCAATCTAGCCAAAGAGATGCTGAGCATCAGCTATTACTGACCAGAGAAGAAGCTGGTGATGCTCAGAAACTCTGACAAATTTATTTAGGTTCCTAAATACATATTTTGATTCCTGGTTTGTCTCAACAGCTGAAGAAAGAATTAAGACTGACAGACTTCCAAAGAGACATTGCTGCCAGAAGGACAATTTCCTCTAAACTGGTTAACAGAAGTCCAGATAAATCTGTCTTTAATGAAAGTTTTAAAAACAAGACCATGACTGGTGTGTTGGGGTAAATAGCCTTGATAATCTTGGCAGTCTAAAGAGAAGAAAGAAACACCAAATCTGGAAGAAATCTGGGAATGGCTATTCAGAAACAGATCTACAGTCTATCTATCTATCTATTCTACTTCCAAGATTGCCCAGTACCGTCTGCTGCAGAGAAAGACTAAAAAGCCCTCTCTAAAGGCAGCTCAATTGGTTTAGCACTTGGTTTATACCCTAAGACACGGTGATTTATGGCTTTACAAATTTTGGAAGAAGATAACGTGAGAGGAACGATTCTGGCCATTTTATTATCTCATAAAATTACCTTTCTATTCTAGAATCCTGCTAAATTAAGCTCGTAAGTGCTCTAGGCATCAAAGCTGAACTGCTATTTACATGTTTAAAATTGGTTTGGGACAGGCAGCTTTACCGCATCGTTTTACTCATTTTGTCCATAGCACACACTGTTTGCAAAGATAGAGCACAGTAGAGGAAGCAAAAATCATATTGCTTATGTACACAAACCACTTCCACAGGTCTATATATTACCAGTATAAGCATTTTATCCAAAGAAAAGACAAATATGAGATTTAGATAAGACTGTCATTGGGATTCAGCTGCACTAGGTCATGCTTCTGCAATGCACATGTTAAAGTTGAAAAAGTAAGCATTTGGTGTGATTGACCTAGGCCTTCACCACTCTAGCTGTTTTTCAACATAACCTTTTTTTTTTCTTTTTTTTTTTTCTTTTTTTTTTTTTTTCTTACCAGTCATCTCTTGAGAAACTCCAACCAAGTTTTATTTCAACCAAGCTTCTGCATTGGGCTGTTTTAAGATTAATTCCGCTTAGCATGTATTCTGTAGTGTGATAACAACTTGGGAATGCTGTCATTTGCTTAAAGGTAAGTTCTTTGAACTTGATTTTGAAGATAAACAATATTATTCTCATTCAACTTTCTAGAGCATTTCAAATTACCTTCTGGATCTAAAGCCATGAACAATTATTATCCTTAGTGAAATTCACTAATTGCATGATTCATACATAACATAAGATTCAGTCCTCATTTGTATTGTTACAACTGACTTTAATTCTCATAGTTCTATATATAAAATTTTAAATTGTAAATTATACTATTGAACAAGTTTACCTTGGCACACATATTTCAATGGGAATAAGAAAACTACAGAAGTAAACGTGGCTATCAAAATAATTAAAAATCTTTTTGTCCTTATCTTATTTATCAGTCAGAATTTCATGGGGTTTTGTTTATTTGTTTGTTTGTTTTTAAGGCAACTGAGGCAAAACAAAGGTAAACTCATATAACTCAGGGAAAGAGAGAAATAAAATGAAGTGGGAATAGGGACTGGGCTCACAAACTGCAGTTTTAATTGCTGCATTTTATAAATTTATAAAGATCCTCCTCCCTGCCTGTCCCTTTTGGTAATTCTGAAGTGCCTTCACAAAGCTGGGCTGAGTGATTTTAAGCATTCTAAACTGCAGGTGAGCAGCGCTGGTTATTGTTTAGGAACCAAGCCACTGCAGCACTTTGTAATGGCAGGAAAAAAAATAAGAGAAAAAAATAAGGAATAATAATAATAAAAAAAAAAGGTTTAGAGAACCTTATAAATTTATGAGTGATTACTGAAACACAGATTAAGCTAGATTTCTTGAAAGTAAAGATTTTGCATTAAGTAGGAGGGGGGAGTGTTTTTTTTTTTCTTTTCTCACAGGAAGGTCAACTATTAGAGTCAAATGAATCACAATTTGCCCCCAAAAAATCTATCTAGGATCACATACCACAACAAGGACTGGCATGACACAGACCAGGGGAACAAGCTGCCCTCTGACTTGCTGTGGCCCTCTCTGCTTTCATGAGTGATTGCAGTACCCACAACTGCCTTTTTCAGTGGTATAAATCAAATAAAATATTTTAATTTGGAAAACTTCAGATTTGTCAGTCTTACTTACATTTGTGGAGTCTTCTACAGATGTCTATTGCTTTTGATTTTTCAGATCATCCTGGGTTTTCTGCTTCAAATCTTTAAGTTTCATGAAGAAAATAGACAACAAACATCACTGCTTCCAACAAATGTCTTCCTTCCAAATGCTCAAAGAGACAAGAAAATATTGTTTGAGGCCCAGGAGCTACCAGGGCCAGATCTTTCTATACATATAAGTGTAAGGTGGCTAACTAAATTCTGTTAATAAAATCTGATGCAAAACTGTGAGACCACAGTTTCACAGAGAATCACAAAATATATTTGACAGCTCAAGGTTTTAATTATTGGTTAAAGCTGGAAGAGACAGTGGAAAAAAAAAAAAAAAAAAAAAAAAAAAGTTTCCAGCTGAGCTTCTGCTATAGTGTCTGAAGAAGCCGAGGGGTTGCCTGCACTTTGGTAATGCTCAAAAGAAACAGATTTTCTCACACTTGTCCCACTCAGGCTTCTTCGTTTGACTTACTGTGTGCCCATGACCACCCAGCTTGGGTGAGAGCTGGAGAATTCTGGAAACAGCTGTAGTGCAAATGGCTGCCATTAACCTTTTATCTCTATAAAGTCATTTCAGATGAAATTTCCTCTAAGTTATGGACGGTCAGCCTCAGCTATCAGCTTCACTGATGTTGCCACTGGCTCTGTTGCATCCCTAGCCACTCTGTATTTGAGCATGGTGGTGACATTTCCTTGGTTCCTGGATAAGCTGTCCTTGTTCTGTTCTGCTCCGCTTCTATCTGAAACAAGGGCTGGCCTGGGAACCTTGTGAAAATCTTGAAATATCAGACAGTACTTGCTCTCTGTGGACACGTGCAGATGCAAGGTTTTATCCTTTATCTTTTACCCCACCAAATTGTCCCTGGATATGAGCAAAGATAAGAAATGGGATTATCTTCCCAAGGAAGTCCCTTCCTTCAAGATTAACGAAAGTTTTGTAAAAACCTCTGTGTCCATAGACGCTGTCTCTGTCCTTAGGACTGATAGCTCTCCCTGGTATGAAATTGGATGCTGGAGAGAGGAGGAGGAGTGTTAACTGGAAAATATAGTGCAGGTGAAACAGCATCTGATGACAAACATGGCTACATTCCATATCTTGACTGTTTTGACTTTTTGCAAACCTAAAAATTTCACATAAATTTTACATTTTCCTTTGTTAATCATATTTAACCATGCCTGACATGTATTCTCAATGAAATGATTTGACTTTCCAGACAAGTTATCCCAGGTGTACACAGCTTTAATCTGAAGCCAATATTCTGGCTTGTTTTTTATTTCAACTCTTCTATACTACTGCAGTTCAACCATTTCACTACAGATAAAGAAATTAGAGAGAGAGAGACTTTTAATTCAAAGATTTATTGGTTTTCTTAAAAAAAAAATAAATAAAGGAGGAAAAGTAGAGGGAATACAGGAATGTCCTACAGTTTCTCAGAATTTATGGAGATACTATGTAATCATAAATCTAAGTGCTCCTTTATTAGACAAACAGCCCTTCTGAGATAAACAACCTAGCTACTCAGGAAAATATATATATATATATATATAGACTGCAAAGTCCTTGAAAGATAAAAGCTTTTAAATGCTTGTGAACAGTGGGTTAGAGTAATTGGTGGAACAAATATTTAATAGGAAGTTTGGGCTTTTTTATATGGAATTGATTTGAATCTGGCTGCAGGTCACAGGTGATAATTTGGTAGATGTGAGTCTGTTCTGAACATTATGGGTATTTGCCCATCAAACTGTCTTCTACAGTGTGTAGTCTCTGATTAGAAGTGTCATGGTTAGACTATTGCACTTCTGCAACACAGACAAATCCTGGGTCTTATTGATGCTTGTAGCCTTATATGATATGATATTATACATTAAATGTATTTTTTTAATAGCTATCATAAAATACATGTATTTTCAGTGATTGTATTCTTGCAGCTGTAATCTTCTGTAAATCTTTCTGCTTTTCAGTGACCCTCTCACCTTCAGGATACAGAATTACTGTATAAATGTAATAATAAATATTATTACATTTTTATGATATAGCATCAATATTAAATGCTCAAATTTTTTTATGACGTTTATGAATTTGAATGACCAAGGAAAAGAAGTAGAAAGGATAAAGATGCATTTATCTGTGTAGTATTGTTGTCATTTTTTAGCATCTCAGCTTAACATATTTTAAACAGAGAGAAAATTTTAAGTCACTCTTAATTAAATAGAGAAAATTATCAGTGAGTATTGAAACTAGGTAGCTGTTGGAAAACAGAGCAATTAGCCTTCTGTAGCACATTTTTAGTTTTCTCTTAGAATACAGTCTCTTCATACAGAGCAACCAATTCTCTGCATCCTTCCATGTGTATGTATGTACACAGATAAGGATGTGCATGTACATGTGTGCCTAATTTTAGTTCAACTATTTCTAAACTTTCTGCACTGAGGAATAGAGTGTATGGAGTTAAATAATTTCTCATCAGTGAATATTTATAATAAGCAGCCATTTTGCAAAGCTTAGAAGTTAACCCTTATATCTGTAGTATGATGACTATGGATCTACAATCTGCTTACATGGCCTGGGTGCAATTACAAGCATGGCTATAGATTTCAAAAGGAAAGGAAGCTCAGAACAGAGCTTTTTTATGAAAAAATAGAATGAAAAAAAAAAAAAAAAAAAAAACCACTGGTAGTGACATTTCAGCTTCCCCATATTTCTTAACATTTCCCTGCTGTTGAATCATGCTGATTTATTAAATCACCTAGCAAATTAGCAAATCAGAAAATTGTGATGGTTTAAACATGTCTTCTTTTAAAACAGTCTTTGCTGCTCATATACTACAGGTCAAATGCCAAGATATTTATTCACAGAGCAGGATCCTTCTGAGCATTATCTTGCATACCACCTCAGACTACTGCCCACAAAAGCTGAAGGCATGCTGTGGTTGTCTGAGATGCTCAGCACTTTGTAAAGCCACACATGTACAAGTTAGCATGGTTAGACCAAAAAGACTGGGGGGGGCGGGGGAGGAAGGAGAGAAAGAGAGAAAGAGAAAGAAAGAGAAAGAAAGAGAGAGAGAAAGAGAGAAAGAGAGAAAAAGAGAAAGAGAGAAAGAGAGAGAAAGAGAGAAAGAGAGAGAGAAAGAGAGAAAGAGAGAGAGAAAGAGAGAGAGAAAGAGAGAGAGAAAGAGAGAAAGAGAGAAAGAAAGAGAGAAAGAAAGAGAGAAAGAAAGAGAGAAAGAGAGAGAGAAAGAAAGAAAGAAAGAAAGAAAGAAAGAAAGAAAGAAAGAAAGAAAGAAAGAAAGAAAGAAAGAAAGAAAGAAAGAGAAAGAAAGAAAGAAAGAGAAAGAAAGAAAGAAAGAAAGAAAGAAAGATTTGGCTGATAATAAGATAGTTGGACATGTATGCAATTAAGTAAGTTAAGTAAAACATTGCAGGGCAAAATTCATGTTCTATTTGTTCTATTAAACTCAATAAAATTATGCTTACTGGCTTTAAAAAGATAGATTCAATCCCAAAACCTGAACTATTTACACAAACCAGTTAAATTTCAGTATAATATATCTAAATGTATGTTTTATCAAGCCACTTTTATGTTTTGCTGGCCTCTTTATCTTGTGTCAACCAAAAATTCATAATACCAATTTTGACTGAAGGCTGGCTTTAATTACAATTTCTTTTACAGGTCTCAACTGCTTTTTGTATCCTGGGAAATGAGAGCAGTTCTTTCTACCATAGTCGAAAGAAAATGAAAAGGTTGGTAAATGTATAAGTCATTTTAACTGATTCATTGATCTGAATACTTTTAAAGTAATACAGTAAGTATTTCTGTCACACTTTGAAGTTAAGCTTAGAGCTCAGTTACATCCCTGAGGGTTATTTTATAGCCATTAAGAATGTGTACCTTTTATCTGGTGCCTTCAATTAATTGAATTTCAAAAATATTCTCAAATGTTTTTAGAAAATCATTTAGTTCCTGGAGGACATTCCTCTGTGATTTATTGTTACAGTAATTAAAAGCAGTGAGTATTACACTGGTCACTGTTGGAACTCCTGTCTGCCTTTGGCTATATTTTTGTTTAAGTTAAAACATATAGTGTACTTGAGAGACTTGTGAAGGAAGGCAAGAAAAAAATTTAATTCTTTTCAGATTGCTTCAGAATTTTGGCACACTTAGAAATAACCTCTTAAAGTGATCACAGTGATATTTACATGATAATTATATGCAAGCACAATTAAGCTTCTATATTAAACAATTAAATAATGCTTTTTCTGCTATGGTAAATTATTCCTGACTACCCATATTAGTATTCTGTAGTTCTAATCGGTGCCATAAATAATTTTCAGTTTTACACATTCTGCTCTGAAGCAATTATTAAGAGCTCTCAGGAAGAGTTAAAACAGCTAATGAAAATAATTAGCAGGAAAAAAAAAAAAAAAATGTTGGTTCATCCTGCATGGAAAGATAACCCTAAGCGCAAACTACAAATGCTTCTTTAATTGCATCATTGTTTTCTGAGGCGTACACAGTTCTTGTCTGTAATCCCTTCTGTACAAGGAGTGATTGCCCACGAGTAACATTTTATGGCACTACTTGTGCACGGGAAGATCTCTGGGATCAGACCCACAGCCTATTTCTCTTTGGTTGTGTAACATGGAGGAAGGACCCAGCTCCTGCCCTGCTTCTGTGGAGCTCTACCTTGGCAGCACTGCTCACTCAAGCAAGGAGTGCAGGCTCCCTCCCTGCTCAGTGCAAGGAGAACTTGGTCCTACTGACTCACCCAGAATCTTCTGCCTTCTCGGGGTCTCCAGTGTCCCTTGGTGTGGCTAAGCTTTTAAGCAATTAAAACAAAGCTCCTCTCCTACTAAAAGATAATCCTTTCCAGCCATCCATATATCCAGTACACTAAGACAGCCTTAACTACTTTTCCAACCACACCAACATTTTTTTTTTCTACCTCAGAATAGCTGTCTTCTCAAAATAATGAGTTCACAAGTAGAATTATGCTAACACTTGCTTAGAAAATTGTTGAAAAATAATTAGAAGCATATATATTTATGGCCTAAAAAGGAGTCAGATGACCAGACCAAGTCTGAAAATAGATGTCATTTTTCAGCATGGGTGCATATTTATGAATAAAAGTGTAGTTGTACAGATTCTGACCAATGCAGGTTGGTGCCAGATAAACATTTCACATATAAATGTACTGCAGTCATTGTTCACAGTAATAACCTCCCCTTTTAATAATCCATCCCTTTTACACTGAAGTGCCTAAAGGTTTTCTAATGTGTATCAGTCTTTTGAACATCATATAATCAATTTAATGCAAGAAAAGGAAAATAAATGTACCTGTACAGATCCTTGCACATTAAGATAAACCTTGCTGTGCTGAGGGAAGCAAAACCAGATGAGGACAAAAACAGTTTCAATGAAAATATGATTTTTCTCCGTGTATTTACTACATTCTGAATTGCATTGGATTTTTTTTGTGTGTGTGACATTATTCTTGTTATGTAGATTATCTGGGAGGTTTCATGATTAAGCTAATGTTTTTCTAAGACTTTCATGAGTTATGAAACAAGCAGTAGTATATTATTATTTGACTGGGTGTGATTTAATAACCTCAACAGTAAAATAAAGGCCAAAAAAGTAAGAGATCAAGCTAGTGTTTTCTCTTATCTGATCTCTTAGAAAGTAGGCCTTCAAAGAACAGCCACTGTGCTGCCGGAATTGACACTGGCAATTAAATGATATTCCCTTTCTGAATGGAAGTACATGGTGCTATCACCAGTGCTGTTTGTCTAATGACATGGAAAATTAAGGTTTTTAACCACTTGCTATCGTTTAGTGATGGCCTTTTCACAACAGAGAGGGCATTGATCTAGCTACTGAAATGGGAAAGAATGCTGAAGAATGCCAGGACAGACAATCCCAACTCCATTTAGACTATGAAAAGCACACCTTTTAATAGTTTAAGCATTAAAACGATTGGAACCTCAGCATTAAAAAAGAAAGGGAGAAAGAGAATCTGTAATAACATGATGAGCAACATAAAAAATCTACAAATGCCCTTTGCGCCACCAGCCCTGATCTGTGATTTTTTGAGTGTTCCCCTGAAGCTTTTGCTTTGGTTGCAAGCACCTTCTGTGATCTATTGGTAGCCACTGACCCCTCACTAGATGTGTCCTTCAGGTCACTATGGTTGACTTACATGCACATCCACATAGACCTCAGCTCTACTCGGCTGGGTTGTCCTCCTCCTGCCTGGGTAGGCCAGTCCTTCTCAGAAAGCCATCCTGCCTTGCGGTGCAAGGTGGAATGGATCGAGGTGGAAATGGGCAGCAATTTCTGAGGTGTGCTGGTCAACATAAGCGAAAAGAAAAAGACAGAGTCTGCTCACTTCCTCTCATCATCACTGGCACAGTAAAAAGGTTGCACCCGTGCAACTGGGGCTGATGTATTCTGTAAGATACCTGTTAGCTCACTGCTACAGGTGGTAGTTGTTAATTAGATAAATGACTTTCTGAACATTGCCTCCTGCCCTTGAACACCTTCAGAGGGGCAGTGGGAAGGGGCAGTACCCAACAGCTGCAGACGTTCCCCCAGCCCCCCTGCTCTTCACCCATGGGGCACCCCTGAGCCCGGCACTGCTCCTGGCAGTGTCACCATTTGGGGGCTGTCACCGTTTTGGGGGATGTCACCACGGGCTCGGGCGGGTGGCTGGAAAGGGTCCCGGGGAGAGGAGCGGAGGAGACCGGGGCAGCCCCGACGGGACGCGCGTCCGGCGGGGGAGGAAGAGATGCCCCGGATCCGCTGGAGACGGCGCCTGCAACTCCTGGGCTGCCGGTTGGTCTGGAGAGGGCTGGAGGGTCCCAGAGGCCGGCCGGGAAGCGGAGAGGTGCCCCCGTCCCCCTGATCCTCCCCGTCTCAGCTGGCCCCAGGCAGGCAACCCCAGCATCCCCGCCGCCGCGGGTTAACTCCCTGCTTTGACATGCAAAGGTCCGCTGCGTGATTGGCTTTCTGCTTATGAGCGCGGATGGGGAAGAAGGCGCACGTTGTCTTTCTCCGTGTGGTTTCCCCGCCTTGGAAGCCGCAAGGGCAATCCGAGGAGGAAGAAAGGGAAAAGAGAAGAGGGTTTCCCACTCTCAACATCCATCAGATTTCCCCTGTCATTGCACTACAAGGTGCAACGTGTGTCGAACATTACGAGCATGGGGCCATGCAAATGACACGGGCATGAAAGAGCCCTGGCAAGAATAAATCTGTCGATGTACAGATGTTCCCTATTAACGTTATTGTTCAGCCTTGGTGGTTACGGTGGGAAGGCACCGGGTTAAAAATCCCCACTGCCACCCCACCTCTCCCGAGCTTTTCTCCCTACACCTCTTTGTCTTCGCTTAATTAGGTAGGCTATAATATTCTCCTTTCTCCTCCTCCGTCTTATTGAGACGTCTGCCCGGGCTTATGCCTTTAAAGAGAAATGATATCGATCCCTCCTCCCCCTTCTGTCAGTCCCGATTTGTCCCTTTTCGCGCTGCACAAACAATTAAGCCAAGAAAGTCGCGGCCGCTCCTCAAAACTTAGCGCACGACCAGCCCCCGGAGGGGGCTGCACGGGGGGGGGGGGGGGGGGGGGCCCCCGCCCCCCGGGGGGGGGGGGGGGGGCTCAGCCCGGGCCCGGGCCCGCAGAACTCCGCAGCAGAGAGGGGCGGACGGACCGACGGACGGACCGACGGACGGACGGAGAGAAGCAGCAGGAGGAAGCGCTCCTGCTCCCGACCCGCCTGCGGCTGTCGCCCCCCGGGGGAAATCCCCGGTGGCCAGGCAGCCCCCTCCGGCTACCCCCGGGCCGGGAGGCGACGGCGGGGCCGGCCGCGGGGCTGCGGGGGCGCTGCGGGACGCGGGTTCCCGGAGCCGGGGGGCCGTGCTGCGCCCCCCCCTCCCGCGCCCCATCCGTCCAGCATAGCCCCGGCAAGCGCGGCGGAGCCCGGGTCCGTCGCGCCGAGCCCCGGCTATGTCCAAAAGTAAGGCCAATAGGTGGCCAGGTGCGGGGACGCGGAGGCTGGCGCCTGCGTCCGAGCCCACCTCCGGCAACGGGAGGGAGACAAAGACGGCAGGAGAGGCAGAGTTGCCCGTAAGTTTAGCGCCAGCGCAGCCTTGAGCCGCGGAGATAAATGGGAGCTCGGAGGTGCGCGCACTTAATCACGGCGCCGGCTGCCTTCCAGCGTGTGCAACCCGCCGATCATTAGGTTAAATGGAGGACATTCGTGTCCTTCCCGAATCAATGCAATTATTGTTGGCAAGGAGGACAGCAATTGGAGTGGCAGCGCTAATTTTACTAACCTGCTATTAATTATGGTGTCCCCCACGCCCCAGACGGCGTTTATAACCCGAAGAGGTAAGCAGCGCTGGCTGCTGCTGTTTTAAAAGGAAAAGTTGGAACTCGAGCGCCTGGTCGTGATGGAAAGTGTTAATCAGCAGGAAAGAGTGTGATCAGTGGAGCTATTCACTTGAACGTCACTCTAGTACAGGGGGTTAGTGAAGTGATTGTGGCGCCTGGGGACCGAAGGCACTGTGCCACTCCAGTCAGGTATTATACACTGAGAAATGTCTACATTAGTTCTCCGTAGCTCCCTGCAAAGTGAGCCAGCGCAGACAAGAGGAGAGAAGCCCTGCCATGGCACAGCTCTCGCTACGAGGTTTTAGCCGAAGCCTGGTGTGATCTCAGGTAAAAAAAAAAAAAAAAAAAAAAAAAAAAAAAAAATCTCCTTGTTTTGGTGGTGATGCTTGTGTGTCTGTCTGTCTCTACGGAAGTGGGGAGGAGGGGGGCGGTGGGGTTTATTTTTTCCCCCCCTTCGGAGCCTGCTCTAGCAGCAAGGCAGCTGAAAATGAACTGCTGGAGGGAAGAGAAACTATCTGTGATGAATCATTTGGCTTTGTGCAATCTTTACCTAGGAGAGAGGGCAAATGCAATTTAACATATGTGTTATTTCTTGGGAAGGGGGTGTGGATATGATATTCAGCGAGCGCTAAGGTAAGGTACTGAGTCAAACTTTCTGGATTTTAAGACAAACTTTAAAGGGAATAGGATTTGACCTTGCACGTAGGAAAGTTTTCTCTTCGTACAGAAGTACGCTCAAGCTGTCCTCTGCCAGGCAGCTCGAAGGCAGTGGCGTTTGAGTGCCTACGAGTCGGAGGCGCTTGGGGTGCAGGAGCTGGAAAGGGAAGCCTTGAATAATCTCTGCTTGGCTAGGGACGTAGTTGTATGCTTGGCGTAGTTGTATGCTCTGCACCGGGCAGGTAAACGTGGATGTGCGGCGGGGTCCATCTAGCCCCACAGCGGCTGCCCATATCGTAGTATTTGCTTCTTCTCTTGCTGAAAAGTTTTGGGGGGTGAGAGTGAGCGCGTGTGTGCGTGTTGGCTCTAGTCTTTCAGTGCGAAAAGTTAATAAATACAAAGAACAGAGTGAGCATGTGAGGCCTTTCTGCTTTAATCTAGATTGTTTGCCAAGAGGATTGAAGACTACAAAATGAAAGCATTCAAACGGATAGCTTGGAACAACCGCTTTTACACGTAGTTGTAATCTGCGTAAATTAATTAGCAGCGCCTTCTTATGCAACTGTTGTATTTGTCATCATAGTTGTGCTGATCACAAGGTAGGCTTGTGCAGGTAGGCACCACCGACTCGCTGCCCCCCGATTTGCAGTGCAGTGTAGGCAATCACACCTCCGGTGGGCTCTAAAAACACATCGCGCCTACTGGCGATACCGCCTTCCAGGAGCTAATCTACTTGAAAATGTTGCTGGCTGCCCTCGGTTTCATGTCAGATCCCAAACGGGCAACGTGTAGAGCTTCACGGCGTTTGTCAGATGGTGTCAAGGTTGCTTTAAATCTTTAACGTGAAAACAAAGCGAACTCGACTGAAAGCGCCTGCTGAAGTCTGTTTAGCCCATAAGCAAATTCCGTCGCTGAAATATTTCCAGGAGTGGCAATAACCCCTCGGAACGAGGAGGTGATGAAAATGTAGATAGCAAAACTGTAGCTGCATTAACTGCCTCTAGATCATGTCCCTGAAGACGTCCATCAAAGCGTTAGTCCTGACGCGATTCTCTGTTTTACCTGCTGTGGCCTGTTCCAGTATCACAGCGTTTCCTTCTAGTTTTGTGTTTTTATGATAAAACTTGCATGAACGTTGGCTCCAGCTTCCCGGGGAAGAAGCACGTAACCCTGGAAGATGTACTTAGTTTGGTTTTGGTGCGAAAAATATCCGCTTTTCTGGTTGCGCAGGCTAACTCTTATGAGAGGGAAACCCTGCAGCACTCCGTATCGATTGTCACGGCTTTTACTTTCTCAAACTTTGGAGAAAGCACGGCGTGTTTATCTTTCTGGTGTGCTGTTGACTCTTTTGTACGGGAAAGGGGCTTTGACAAGGAACAATTTTTATTGCACAGCAAAGGCTTGCATTTTCCAAGTGCTTAAGGATATAGCCCACAGCATTAAGCGTCTTTACTTGGATTTGAACAGTGTTACGTTGTTTATGTGCAAGAACCACAAAGGTTATTTTAAATCATTGTGGAGCTTATTGCATGTTTGTGCTCTGGCACCAAAAATTCAAGATGAAATATAACTCTGTTGGGTTTCTTATCAACAAAGGGCCATTATTTGTAGATTGCAAGTGAAACAAGACGTGAACGCCGTAGGAAGATGTAATGTCAGTGTTTAAATATTAAGGGGGGTTGGTGGTGGTGGTTTGTTTTTTGTTGGTGGTGGGGTTTTGTTTTGTGTTTTAATGACTGCTTTCTAGGGAATACAGATCCGAACTGGCACAAAGCTGACCGGGGGTAAAGTAATAGAGCAGGCAAGCTGCAAAGAAAAATGACAAATAATTATCATGATTAATCCAGGAAAGTTCGGTGCAAAAACGGGCACCAGAGTATTTGCATGGGGCAGGGCAATGAAAAACAATTGTGATATATAAATAGACAAGGACTATAAATATTGAATTTCACCTTGTATTTTAAAGTTTAATAGACTCATCTAAATATCAAAACCCGTAGTGTTCTGCGGGCCACTGCAGAGTTGACATCTGCAGTAGTATCAAAAGGAGGCGGGGGGCGGGGGGGGGGGGGGGGGGGGAAAACAACTGTACGTTTCCCAAAATGTAGCCTGCAAAACTGCGAGGACTTCTCAAGGCAGTTCTCTAGCTCGCTCAGCTAATTATAGTGCTTTACCCTGAGCCACTCTTGAGATAAGTGCAACTGTTTTCTTCCCTAGCACCTGTGAGTTATACTCCAGGGCTTAAATAAACAACCCCCAGCATAATCAGCACAGGAGGCAGAGTGAGCAGTACCCAACACTGCAGGCAGACCATTGTGTAAACACTGGGTGTCTTTTCTTCCAAAACAATGCAACAGCCCGGCAGCACGATGCACAGAAGGAAGCTGCTTGTAAATAGTAACTAAAACTACCATTATATTCTGGCAGCACCGGGTCGCAGAAGGAATAAAGAAGCGTTTCTGTAACAGAAACTCAACGGCTAAGTTATTAATATTCCCAGGAAGAAGAAGAAATTAGCAGTTCCGGTGAGAAAAGGATAAGAACTTTCTCCCCCCCTGCCCAAAATCAGTACGGAATCAAACCCGATTATTAATGTCATTTGATTCCCGCTCTTCATACGTTTCTCCCGGGTATAGATAGCGAGATGTCAGGATAATTTGCAAGTACTGTATCTGATATCTTTTATTTGCAAACACTCTGAAGCGCCATAAAGCGCCGCTCGCTGTAGTCTAACTCAATCCGAGAACTAGTATTTTCATCTGTAAATTAAAGCAATTACGCAGCAGATATTATATTATGTGTACTGTGGTCTCCAGATAGTCATCAATCACCCTCAATCGAGCTGTCAGTGTGGGCAGATTCGTTTCTGGGAGGCAGTCTTCCAGCTGGGGAGAAGAAGAGAACATCATCATTAATTAGAGTGTGACCCTGGGGCTATTCACATGTCTGAACCCAGGAATCTCTCTGAGCAAGTCTGCACACCGCGGAGCAGCGCTCAGCCGCGGCTCAGCCCCGTCCTCCGCTTCCTCTGCCCGCCGTCGGCTGCGGCCGTCGGGGGGAGAGGGGCTGCCGGGACCTCCTGACGGCCGCCTCCGCGGGGCGGCAGCAAGGAGACTGTCCATCTGGGGGGCTGTGGGGGGCTCTGCCTGGTCAGGGAGGGGGGCACGGCCCCCACAAAAGGCCACGTCGGGGAAAGGAAAGGAAAGGAAAGGAAGGGGGCGGCGCGAGAGAGGCTCCCGCCCCATTGGTTTTTCTCGGGGGTCCCGGTGCGTCCCGAGGGTGCTGCCTCGGACCCCACCGCCAAAGAGCCCCGAGGGAAACTCTGCGCTGCCGGGAACCACCGGCAGAGAGGTGTTTGCTCCCCAGTGGAAGCAGCACTCTCTACGTCGAGGCACGGGCCCCCTCGATGTAACAACCCCCTCCAAGACGTGCACGGAAGCACGCAGGCAGGCTGGATGCGGCCCTCAGCGAAGGGCTGGCTTTTCCAGCGGAGGTTTGCGACGGCACCCGAGTCGTTTTAACGTGAAAAGTCACGTCCTTCAATCACTCCCCGGAATACGCTCGTAGTGTTTTCTACCTGTAATCACACGTCGGGAATAAAAACTGGAAAAGAAACGCAGGATTGCATGTCATGTGCTTTATTGTCAGCGTTAGCGCTAATTTTAACTGTTGATTAAATCTTAAATGAAGACTCAGTCGTGTGTCCCTTCATATGTCTTGTTTGTAATTGAGACTAATTATTACTGTGGGGTGGGAAGAAGCAGCTGCTCATTAATTAATTTCTAATTAAAAGTGCTTACCAGCCCTTCAGTGACGAAGGAGGTTGGGGGGGGAATCTTAGCTGATAGGACATTGATTCTTCAGGTTGAAACCATTCATTTCCTTCCCAAATTAATATATAGATAGATATGTTGCGAACAGGCGTAGCCGGAGCTTTTTCCAAAGTTTCGCTCCTGTTAGGCAGACCGAGGGAGATGCAGGAGAGTCTGTTTTCCACGCCAGCTCAAAGGCTCCCGAAAATGAATGTTAAACATCCGGGCAGGATAATCTGAATAGGTTTTACGTGACGTCAGAGTCTCGGCTCCTGTAAAACAACGTGCTTCTGACGTGATGTGCTTGTTCTACTTTTCGTTCCCCCTTTTTTCTCCTCCTTTCCCTTTCCGTGGGTGCAAAATATGTGTTTCTGCCGTCACGTTTGCCAGCCTCGCAGCCCTCACATAACAACTATTTCTGTGTCGCAGCTGTAGAGGGGAACGTGCTAAAATTACTATACGTCTTTTTATTTAGTTAAAAAAAAAAAAAAGTTCAAAAAAATCATGTAAATAAATTAAATGTGGTTTTCTGCTTCGTCCTATAAGCATCTAGGGACCTGTGGTTACCAATCAATTGGTACAATAGAGCAGAGCAAGGCTGCAATAGCGTGCAGATCAGACGTCTCGCCTTGTTTCTAGATAACTGGGAGCCTCTGTACCATGTCATATCCTCAGTTTGGCTACCCTTACTCCTCTGCACCCCAGGTAAGACTTTTGCCTACAAACGTTAATTGATTGAATTTCAGTCATTATTGATCACTTCCGTTCAGTGCTAAAAGCTGCAGCGATCCTTTCTAGCATGCGAGAGCGTGAAATCGGTTACTCACTCAGCATGCCTGGATGATGCCTAAGTTATATCTTGTGCCCGTGTTTTGCAACGGGGAGGCACACTCGGGATTTAGGGTCTTTCGGGGTGATAACGAGGCGTGGGGGAGGATTACAGAGATGAGCAAGGTGAGAAGGGGAGCAAGAGATCCCTCAGCCCCCACCCGCTCTCCCCCCCGAGCGCTTTTTTTTTTTTTTTTACTCTTTCACGATTAAGTCCACAGTTTACCAATTAAACATGAAAGCACCGAGGGCTGAACTGCAGAAACATAATGGGGTATTCTAAAACAGCAGGTTAATAACAGATGCGTGTATGGCTGCTACAAATCTGCAGTCAAAATAAATATGCATGAGTGATATAGAAAAAAAAAGGGGGGGGGGGAGTTAAAAATGCAGATGGGAAGCATTGTGCCGAAAGAGGGGAAAAGCGGTATAAACCCCGTCTTCTCAGAGCACACCGGCAAAGTTGGGCTTTAAACCCAAAAGACTGGAGCGATGCATTACGGTGGATTAATCGCCTACAGGCACGGAGCGTTTGTTTGTTGGTGGTGGTTTGTTTTTTATTATTATTATTGTTTTTTATTTTAGCTGATAAAGTACTGGCACCTCTGTTTTAACGTTTTAGCCCCAGAAGCAAAACACGCGAGCGGGGGAGGAGCGGGGAGATGGGGTGAAGGAGGAGGGGGAGAAAAGCGGGGGATGGGGGGGGGACACCCCAAAGCCGCAACCGTGGCGATCAAAGTTTGTTTCAGGTGCCGAAGTTTCCCTCCCCGCCCTGAGCGCGCCTCTCTCTCCCCCCAGTTCCTGATGAGCACCAACTCCCTGACGACCTGCTGCGAGTCCGGCGGCCGGACGCTGGCCGAGACGGGGGCGGCCGCCTCCGCGCAGACCCCGGTCTATTGTCCTGTGTACGAGAGCCGCCTGCTCGCCACTGCCCGCCACGAGCTCAACTCTGCCGCTGCTCTGGGGGTCTACGGAGGCCCCTACGCCGGCCCCCAGGGCTATGGAAACTACGTGACCTACGGCACCGAGGCTCCCGCTTTCTACTCCCTGGTAAGTGTCCCCCTCCAACCCTCTCCCCGGTTCCGCCGCCCCCCGCCCGCATCCCCGCCGCATCCCCGGTTCCGCCGCCGCCCTCCGGGCCCGGCGACGCCGAGGGTGAGGAGCCGGCCAGGACCATGGCTGCAGCCCCCCCCCCCCCCTCGCTGGTAGTCACCGGGGCGGTCTTCCCAGCCAGCCCTTGCGCCCCCCTCCCCTCTTATTCCTCCCCCCTCTCCCCTCATCGCAGCACCGTCCCGAGTTCACGTCCCTGCGGACCCTGGCACGCCGGGAGGGGGCCCGGGCCGGGCCGGGGGGGTGTCCCCCTCCCGGAGAGCCGGGGGTCGGCGGGGGCTGAGGGCGGCGGCGCGGTGTCTCTTTGCAGAACAGTTTGGAGGCGAAGGACGGCGGCGGCTCTGCGCATGCGGGCATCGCCCCGGCGGCTGCCTACTACCCCTACGATCACACCCTCAGCCAGTACCAGTACGACAGGTAAGGGCAGCCCCGGCCCCCCTCGGCGACCCCCTTTCCCCCCCTTACCC